>NC_142639.1:12146388-12451944 GCF_053813885.1 Theobroma cacao
AAAAATCGTCAATACATTAGCCCTTTCTCATATAATGAAGTTTGGAGAATTGAATTAGAACTACTATACAAACCTAAGTCTGATACTATAGTGGATGATTAAAGTAACACCTATGATGACTAAGATCCAGCCTCCACTAGCTTTATTGCCCACCTATCCCCTTATCATTCTAGCCCTTCGTTAGTGTTATCACACTGCAATCACAGCACCAAAATTCGCTTATCTTGCCAATGATAGACTGTAGGTCTTTAAAGTATAATATCATCTAAATGACTAAATTCAGCAATTATTTGGTCACAAAAACATAACGAACTACGCCAATCACGTTTGATCTCAATTCCAAATAAAAACATAAATTGGAAAACAATTTTAAGAACCAATTTGGCTAATAAAGCAATCAACTTTGAGAGAGAAAAGAGTTACCTTGTAACCTTCAATTCCAAACTGAAAAAGCCTGATCCCGTTGGACTTTAAGAACTCAGTGTTGGCTTCTGGATAGGGCTCAGGACACAGATATCTAACACAATAATAATAATAATAATCGTAACAAACAAACAAACCCCAAAAAAAAGAAATACACTTTAATAGAGAGAACAAAAATTTGCATGTAAAAGCATCAACTTTTTTAATAAAGGCAGAAGCTTTGGTCTTACATGATGGAGCGGAGGTTAAGTGTTTGGAGAAAAGAGAAGTTGGCTGAGTCAGGGAAACCCGACCTGAAGATGCCATTGTCAACCATAGCAAAGTTCAACGGAGGAATCAAGTTAAGGTCGTCTCCAGCGTTGGCAGCGACCACCACCGGAGACAAGACCGGCGGCGACATGTCGACGTGGTCAACGGTGGCAACAACTTGTATGGTTTTGCACATCTGTTGGCTCCCTTGTTGTTGTTGTTGTTGGTTTTGGCTGAGTTCGGTGTTAGTGTCTTCTTTCATGAATGAAAAAAGAAAAATATATAGTTATAAGAAAGAGAAAAAGAGAGGAGAGAGAGAGAGAGAGAGCGTTGGGATCAAGGAGAATGTGCTTTTCGGGGTTGGGGATGATTCTGACTTGGGCTGCAGGGTGACAGTTAAAAGAGAAAGGAAAGAAAGAGTTATACTAACAGAGTAAAAACTGGGGGTGCTGTTGGTTAATAGTAGAGGGAGAGGGAGTTAGGGAAGGTGGGGATTGGAAGATGAACATGGCTCCTCTATATATAGACACACATCCCTTTTTTGTAAGCGTAGGAAATTTTAGTACAAAAAGGAGGCAGAAGGGAGACGGCGTGGATGAACACTGCCTGCGTTATGGGCTGAAAAAGTTGCATTGTTTTTTAATTACATTTAACCAAAGATTAGCCGATTTTTCTTCCTGGATGTAAGTGACTTTTTGCCAGATATTTTCTCTTTTTCTTGAGCAAAATCGTGTTATCCGCTTCATAAGTGCATTAAATGGTAATACCTGTAAAGGCAATTTGTTTAACCACTAAGAGCCCATTCACGTTGTACCAAAAACGAAAAGACGAATTCATGTGTGGTCATTGCCGGGTTTAATTAAGGAAATATCAAACTTTTGTGACTGAATTAATTACCAAAAATTTGGTTATGCAACCTGGCTATAACTCCCACAATTTTGCTCTATCTATCACCATGCCATTGAATTTTGATGCACACACACAGCCCTGAAAGAATTAGGGAGTCATAATCAAGCGAAGCTACGGGCCGCCCAATATGAAAACAGTAAGTAAGAAGGAAACTTTTGACCTCCAAATCTGGGGATAATAAAATATAGTTAACAGAGGGCATAAAGAAAAGAAAAGAAAAGAAAATAAAATAAAAGTTGGGAGACAGTAAATAATATAATTGTAAAATGGAAGGGGAATAAAGAGTACATTCTAAAGAATATGCTGGGGATGAGAGAGAGAGAGAGAGAGGGGGGAAGGCTAAAAGGGGGGATGGTGATATAGTCTGTGCTCGGAATGCGAGACCCGTGCGCCACGTACTTTTCTGAGTCACTTTTGTACGAATCCACCTCCACAAAAAGTGTGCCTGGAAAGCCCTCTGTTTCCTTTTTCATTTCCATGCCATTCTTCCCTCCATTTCAATTCATTTAATTTTGTTGGGTGCAGGAACGGAGCCAATTGAAAGTGACATACACAAACATACGAATAGATGACTCAAGGCTCTTGTTCTATAAATCATCCCCAGTGTTTCATATCTTCAATATTCATTTTCTCCAGGGGATGGAAAAACATGCACTAACTACTACAAATTGGCCTGCTTTTGACCCGGTAAAGAAAATTTATGAAGGGATCAAACTTATAATCACAATGTCGGCTGCTACCACTCAAAATGGAGGATCGATCCCCATCGTTTTTCATGTTTTGCTTGTTTAAGTCTTCATTAGATTAAGGAGTTTTTTTTTTTATTATTGTTTTCTATGACTGTATGGCAGCAATTAGCCAATGGATCTCGATGCCAAGATTTGGTCAAATTTGTGAGATATTTTAATAAAAAAATCAAATAAAAATTTATTTTTTAAAATCAAAAACTTAAAATTGAAAAAATCAATATGTAAAAAATATTATAAATACAGTATTAATTAATACTTATTCAACGTTAAAACTATTGTCATAATTTTTTTAGTTAAAATACTAGTAGTGACGGAGGAATCATCTCTTAGTTTTTAATTTTTATGTGTATAAAATAATAAATATGTAATTTTGTTATCCTTAAATAAATGAAATATACTGGTTTTGAATAGTAGTAAGTTTTTTTAGCTAAATTTTAAAGGAGCTGGGTTCAATGCCTTCTAAGCTCAAATTTTAGAATTATTTTTTTTCTTTTTTTTCCTTTTTTAAAATTATTTTTTTCTTTTTTTTTCTTGGGGTTTAAAACTTGTTTTTCCTTTTTTTTTTCTATAATTATTTGAGAAAAAGATTGCCAAGGCTATTGACATTGATTTAGTATTTTCACTTTTTTCTACTTTACTTCTTTTTTTTTCTTGGGGTTTAAAATTTATATTTAAATTATTAATGAAATTTTATGTCATACTTTAATTTTTTTCAAAAGTGATTAATTTTTTTTTCTGAATCAAATCATTGACTCAATCCATAACTTTGATTGCTCTTTAATCACCTTTCATTCAAAATCTTAGATCCGTCACTGAATACTATATAAAAAAGTATATGAACTTTTCAAATTTTGTACATTTGGTTTATGTCTATCAGTTTTTATTTTTTATTTTAATTTTTATTTGATTTTTTTAAATAAAATATCTTATGAACTTGATCCCAAAAACTTTAATTAAGTCTTGTATAAAAGTATTAACAGTGAAAAGCAACTTTAAAAAAGGAATATCAAATAAGGGCTTTTTTAGTTGGACTAATGCCTCTTTGTCACAATGTTGACATTTATGTAAGAAACAATATAAAATTAGGAACCCACCTGCATTACGCAATGAGATTTATAATGAGTGAAGAATTTATTGTAGTAATATTATAATTTTTAAAATATTTGATTGATGTGAATTTTGTGAAATTTTATCGACATTTGATGTTAAGAATTGTAAACAATATTACATTGTCATGACCCAAATTTCGAGCCATGACCGGCACATGGACCAAGTGGACGTAGCCCACTAAGTCCAAGTAAGCCTCTTTAAGTAATCCCGTTCACTATCCCATCAATTTTTCATCACCATTACTAGACCACCATTTGTAATTTGCAACTAGACGTATTTTCATAATACAACATAGATACTAAAAATTTACATTTGCATGATCTCAAAATAAGGTTATTCATAGCCATCTCATAATGGCACCATCATTCCAAACTATACATGCATCGTTAGCAAAGTGATTCCTAGCAATTTACATTTAATGTACATGTACTTATATAAAAGACTTCTGACGACCAACGTAGTGACTTTGGTGAGGGTACGGCTATCGAATGTCATGATACCTACCAAAAGTGAATGCAAGTGGACGCCTTAGTCTTTGTCCCAACTATCTACAGATCTGAAAACATGCAATTTAAAAGAGTGAGTATAAACTCAGTGAGTGAATATAAGAAGAGAACAAGTAACGACAAATAATGTTTTAGAAAACATAATGCACTTACGATAAACCATGCAATTTAGTCTAAATTTTTTTTTGGTTAAAACCCCTCATTTCAAACTTTGAATGTTTAATCCCATAATGTTACAAGATCCATGATGAACCATAAAGTTGAATAGAATGAAAATTTCAACAATGACCAAGCAAGACAAACAAACAGAGGGTTTTCTCGCTGCAGCGAAAAGACATTCTCAGTTTACATATACTTCGGTTTTTCAAGCATATCTCCCACTACAGAAGTCCAATTGACATAATTTTTAATTCATTAGAAAGATAAGAGGCTGGGCTACAACTTTGATGTTTACCACTTTGCCCAATTCTAATCAGAATGTGGTCAAAATTTTTATCAAAGTGAAAGCACTGCATCAGAATTTTGGAACCACCCAAGAGTTTCTAGTTGCAGCAAGAACCAAGCCAATGTAACCCCCCCAATCTGAGAGTTTCTCGCTGCAACGAGAAACATAGCAATTTAGTTAAAAGGGATATTGTTACATCAAAAAGTTTTTTTCTTACTGAAATGAAAAGCAATTTGAGAGCAATTAACAATGCCAACATACAACACAATCACAATTATTTTCATAAACTTTCTATAACATATATACATATATATGTATATACATACATCATCATGCATACCATCCCACTCAACTCATGTGCACTCCCTACTTGCATATAGCCGGGTCATCATCAACTCATGTGCACTCTCACACCGTACATAGCTGGATCATCATCAACTCATATGGCACTCCCACACCGCACATAGTTAGGTCATGATTATCACACAAAAGAAGCATCCAAAGCATAATATACATATCAATATAATGTGATAACGCATGAACTATTCAAATTGCACATTTCACAAGATAAAAACATTTCATCAAGGGTTTATTCCCCAAGTATATTTTTTTTAAAGCAAAAACAAATGAAACTTTTAAATGATTTATTTAAACATGTAGGCACTTCCCAAAACATTTTGAAATGCAAGTTCACTCACCGATATTTGTTAAATCTTAGATCAACTCCAACTTCCACTAATGCTTCGAATAAAGATATGGGGTCTTGTTGGAACCTATCACACACAATAGCATCACAAATCAACTCAATTCACGTAACCATAATTCTAAAAGCTATATCTTAAATCGTGTTCTACTAGTTATTCCTAATTAACTTCTAATTGCCATTAAGCGGTTATTTACTTTTACTATTCTACTCACACTAAAGACGAATAAATAATCCTCAACTACAAAACATTCACAAATCTATCCACTAGCCATTTTCAACAACTTAAAAATCAACTTTAATTCACTACTCACCTTGGTAGCTTTGTAATTGAATTCTTTTTCAAAAACTTTCAAGCTATTATAGAAGCTCCATTTTTCTCTCTCTAAAACACCTAGCCAGTGAGAGAAAGTATGGAAGTAAGACTTTTTTAAGGGTTTTAAAGTGAGAGAGTGAAAGAGCATAAAAGGTTTTATGAAAAAGTGCACAAAAGCATGAAAATTAGAGTTAACTTGAGAGAAGTTATGGAGGTTTCAAAACAAGCTTCCATGGAGGATGAAAAAAACGTGAGATGAGAGGAAGAAGAAGAAGAAGCTGTTGGAAAATAAGAAGAAGCTGCTGAAAAATGATATTTATAGCTAAAGTTTATCCAAACTCCATTTAAATTACGAAAATGCCCTTAACAAGTAGGCTTTGTCTTCCTCCAATCCTTTATGCAATATTTTTACTCTTTTAACACTGAGACAAAGTCTATAATAGTCTAGAAATACTCGGGTTTACGAGAACTTAAAAATTTCGACTCGAGATAAAAAAATGATCATTTTGCCTCTACCTTAGAAATCATCATTATTTTTATTTTCTTTGTCATTTTATCCTTATTTTCATCATTCATTTATGCCTTAGGCCTATTTAGGCCTTCATAATGTTTGAAAGCATACTTCTAGGGGCTCACTAAGGAAATGATGAAATTACCTCTAATCCGTGATATCGCGTTTACTTCTAGCTACAAGTCTATAAAAATCAAGGTCTCACATACATATTATAACAACAATTGAAACAAAAATATATAACATATGGTAAGAAAAATAAAAATAAAACTGGATATCATATATACATCATTAACTTCATCTTGCTCATCAATATTTTATATATGTAAAGAAATAGTTTGGTATAAAATGTACAAAAAGTTTTTCAATATGTTTGAATAACATTAAAAATAATAGTAATAATAGTAAAAGGAGTACTCTTAAATTTGGAAATACTACAAATAATAGTAGTAATTGTAAATTAAAGATAATTATTTTAAAATACTAACATTTTTAAAAAATTTCTTGTGCCTTGTTATTAGAGAAAAAATTTTATTTAAATAAATTTTAATTCTCAAAAAGTTTTAATTTTTGTATTTCTTAATTATGATCATTCAAATAACAAAATAAAATTAAAATTGAGAAAATGTAATAAATTAAAAGTAATCATTTATCAACTACTGTAATTTATATAATAAATTTATTAAAATAAAATGTATATTAATTACACTTATTAAAATTTGTTAATTTTAATGATGAAATTTTGTAAATTATTTCCAATTTTAATAACTACTTTATAATTCTATTATTTCTAATTATTTAAAAATATTTCACTTCCTGAAAAATAATCTTAGGATTCCCATATTGTGTATTTTGGTAAGTGATTATTAAATTTATTCAATTAATTATTTTATTTTTATTTAAAAATATTCTTGCTTTTCCATTTCCTTCCTCTTTCCTTCATTATTTTGCTCTCTATTCTCAGAAAAATCCGAAACAACCTTTCATATTAGCTTTATTTTCCTTTATATATTTCACTCTTTGATTTTTTGACGATATTTCTTTGGATTTTTTTACATTATTCTCTTTGGTTTTCTTGGGTTGAATTTTTGGTTTTGTTAATTTTGTAGTTTGAAGCTTTATTTTGTGTTTATGATTTGACAATGCTAGTTAGATTCTGTTTGTGTCCGATTGATTGCTACGTATTGGGTTTTGTTTTTGTGGTTATTCACTATTTGGTATGATGTTTTGGTATAAATTTTATGTCATGTTTGATTGGGGGAATGGTTATTCCTTAAAAAAAAATTTCCCCTTATTTGATTTGTTTTTAAGGGAAAGAATAGCCATTCCTAAGGAATGACTATTCCTTAAAACTTGGTAAAATATTGGAATAGCTATTACCATCTTTCCCCATAGTATTAGCTATTCCACATTCATAGGAATAAAGTCTAAACATTTTAGACTAAAATGTCCTTACTTATTTTCAAAAATTACAAACTTAAACTTATAAAATTAATATTTTAAATTATAAATTTAAAAATTATTAATATTTTCATATTTTAATTATAATATATTTAAGTTATAAATAAAATATTAATATTTTAAAATATTAAATTTTAAATTATTAAGTGAAAATATAAATTAAAAAAAATGAAAAATGCAAATAGAGAAAAAAAATCTTATTCTAATAAAAAGTTTAAGTTTTTAATTATATATTATAAAATATTTTGAATTTAAAAATTAATTTAAAGTATTAATATTTAATCATAATAATATTTAAATTATAAATAAAATATTAATATTTAAAATTGTAATGATTAAATTATAAATAAAATATTAATATTTAAATTACCAATTATTAATATTTAAATCAATTATAATTTATTAATATTTAAAAAATAAAATAAAAATAAATAATCACAATAAAATTTAAATTATAGATAAAATATTAGTATTTTACAATATTAATGATTAAATTATAAATAAAATATTAATATTTAAATGATAAATAATCAAAATAAAATTTAAATTACAAATAAAATATTTGTATTTTATAATGTTAATGATTAGATTATAAATAAAATATTAATATTTAAAAATAAATAAAAATAATCATATATATAATAAAAGGTATTTTTATCTTTTTTATTTTTTATTTATTTCTTATTTTAAAGTTATTGTTACCAATCAAACACTGCAATAAGTCATAATAATTATTTTTATCTTATTCCATTTGTCGTATTAAATTATGTAATAATTATTCAATTCTATTATCACATAATAGCTATTCTTTTTTATTTTTGCTTATTCTGCAAATCAAATGTGTTATTAGTGTCAAGCCAATAAACCTCTCCCCTCCTTCCTTCTTTTGAAAATTTGATTTTTGATTTCAAGAGTTTTAGGTGGTGATTCTTTTAAAAAGATTGATAATATGATTTTTTTTTTTGTAATTTTTTGTGTTTTTTCTTTTTCTTACACCAAAAACCATAAACTCTTTCTTCCATCTTTTTCAAGTTTCAAAATGTCCTAAATACTCTTTAAATTTCATGTAAGTACATAACCAGCTGTAACCCATAGAATTCATATGTAGGTAAGAATAAATATACTTTAGATATTTGTCTTCAACATTGAATATGTTTGCTTCTTAGAATAGGATGTTAGTCCTCATCTCTTTAATTGAATTCTTTGATATTACAGAATCAATTATATATAGCTGATCATATAGTATAATTTTTGGGTAATTTTTTTCAAGGCTTTGTTAATCCTATTAGTATACAAAACAAAAAAAAAGTGAAGTCTTTCTTTTCATATTGTGATGCTATCTTATATTGAATATGAATGAGATTATTAAGATTTATATAAATATCTAAACCAATTACTATTAACAATTTAAATTTAAATTTTTAAGAATTACGTGATTTAAGTTAAAAATATTACTACGTTAGTGGTAATTGGACCGGAATCATTATAATTAGTATCAAAGTATGTGCCAACCCAATATAAGCTCCCACATTATGCTAGTGACATCATGGTCTTGTGGAATGAGTTTTAATTGTGATTTTGATACACAACAAGGACCTTTAAGATTTGAATGGATGAAATTGTGATACCCAATGACACATTGAATGTGAAAGTAATATTTAAGACTTATATAAGAGTTTAAGTTAATCATTGCTAAGTCAATCACTACTAAACTAATAATGCTTGAATTCGAATCATTTTATATACATTGTTAGATTCGACTTCTTTTCTTTTGAAAGCACAATAAACTTTACTAATTAAAAATTATGAGCAAACTACGTCAAATTATATCCCAACATGGATGTCAAAACCCCAAAATTAGCTGCTCAAGCCTTACAAATTGTGTAGCATAATTCCCAATATATACTTACATAAGAAAGCAAGCATACTCCACCGGCATTCCCAATATACTTACAAACTATATAAAGCATAATTCCCAAAATTAGCAGCTCAGGCCTTACAAAATACTTTGAATTCTGAAGTTTTCCTTCTGTTGGATATTGAAATATGTATATTTTGTTTGTTTGATTTTTCTGTGTTATTGTTTTTTTATTGTTATTTAGCCAATTTCAGAATAAAAATCCAAAACAAATTAATATAAAACTAAACCAAATCCGGACAAGATGAGACTGTTTAAAATTTGAATACGCAATACTCTTCTTATATTTTTCATATGGTGACAACAGGTGCCAATAATGAGAACAATCTTGTAGACTTATATATATATATATATATATATATATATATATATATATATATATATATATATATATATATATGTAACGATACGCATTTGATGAAAATAACGTTATATTATGCAAACTCCCGCAACATTTTATTTTAGTTTATTCTTGGTCAAAAGTTCCACCTACATCTTCTAGTGTCCTACGTAAAAGGACTGCAAAGAAAACTGATATCCTAAGTAAAGTAAACCCCCTTTTTAGATGAAAAATCAAAGCTTGGAAATAAATGTGAAAGAAAGGCTATAAATAAAAGAAAGCAACATCTCCACTCTTCCTGAAGCTATATATAGCAAGATTTTATTCATGAATATATACACTAGTATGTTTATTTTATGAACTATAGATCTCCCCCCCTTTTTTTTTTTTTATATATTCCTTTAAAGTATCTTTTGGTCTTTATTTAATCAATTCTTTTCTACACTTACTGTGCGCACACTATATGTGATGTGAAGTTAACCACAATGCCTGAATTCAAAGGGTGGATACTGTCAAACAGTTTCAACAGATCGATCATATCACATGGCATTGGACATTTGGAATATAAAAAACAACAAAAGAGTCTGATTTCAGTGGGAATTGCATAACTTGTCAAATTAAGAAAAAAAAATATCCACAGATGAAGAATCTCTGGCTGTCCAAACATATATATATATATATATATATATATATATATATATATATATATATATATTCTTCTCAAAAGAAAAAGTACATGATATTGATGTGGGAATGATGCATTTTTCTTCAATTTTAGCCATAACAAATTCAAAACGCTATGGTACCCTTTTCTTCGTTTGGCAGAATATAAATGTGAAAACTACTTGTGTGGATACATTAAAATTTGGGGCTCCACAAAACTCATCGAATTAATTAATTGCATATAGGGATAAAGCTACAAATATCCGATTCTACATTAAAGTCGTGACCCCAAAGATTATTTTCAAATAAAGCTCGAGTATACGCTGATGGTGCATTTACGAAAGAATTTTGTGAACCTCTTAATCTTTAGCTTTTAACATCAGATGAGAAAAGTCCTAGCATTTGAAGGCACCTCTTTGAAAGTACCGCAAGAGCCCCCCCTTCCCTAAGTCTTTTGTTTCTAACACAAAACAATTAATAACAGCCTCTATTGTTGAAGGTTATAATCATTATCCTTTCCACCAATGAGAGGTTAACGGTCTCCCTACACTTGCCATCCCTACCCATCACGCAATCTCTGCCAAGTTTCTAGCTAGCCCTACTGTGTATTTAGTTTTTTAATTTCTGTGATGGTCCCCTGCTTTATTCAAAGGCCGGTAACCGAAGACGTTAACTTTTGAGTTTGTTTTGGACCCGTCCATTCATTCATATTTTATTTGCTTACTAGGGAAAAAGCAAAACCATTGTTGAACCCTTACTAAATAATTTAAAATTAATTTTATGTTAACTAGGTCTTGTTTACGGTATTGAAATCTCTATGACCAAAGAGTACATGCATGGAGCTCCAATCTTTATTGCAGCCTACTTGGTACGATGTTCATGTCTGTAATAATCTAAATGAGCTTGCTCGAAGGCATTCATGTTTCTTGTCAAATTTTACAGGCTCATGCTGCAGCCAACAATATATGTGATGCACTAGCAGGAGGCTATGTCAATGATCTTGTTATATTTATGTCAGGTCTGGAAACTTGACTATTGACTTCAAGTTTTCCAATCCAAAATGCATTGTTGCCTGTTCCCTTTTGGTTTTAGGGGCTTCCTTTGTTTTGCCTTTTGCTGCCAAAGGCTTTTTGCGCAGCACCTTTTTGCTTTATGTATAGGGACATCGCCTCTCCAAAGCTGGCTTTCTATGTCAAGATAAGTCATGGTGATGGACTTGTTATGACATTTTAATTTTTGATTCAATAAATTTTTTTTAAAAAAAAATATTGAAATATATATATATATATATATATAAAGAAAAAGATGTGCAGTACATTGTGGAGTTGCTATCAAGAAATTAATACCTTTGACATGACATGACTTTAATGTAATAATAGAGGACCGACTATTGACGATCATTGATAGTGAAATTAAAACATGACTTTTGAGTGGATATAGTTTTGCTTTAAATTCAAACCAAGACTTTCTTATGAGAAAAACAGATGATGTTTCGTGTTAGACTAAATTTGGGCATGTCCGAACCTATTCATCATTTTAATTTATCAAAGTAAAATTAAATTAAAAAAAAAACAAATGCCCAAAAGTTTTGTTACTTTAAGTAATTAATTTATATAATGTTTGATTCTTTCTAGGAAACAAAGTCAGAATCCGAATTTATTCAATCTTAATAATTAATTTCAAGTAATTGGCAAGGTGTTGTTAGCTTGGAAGAAGACGCTAACTAGCATGTCCATGATTTTCCACGCAATAGCCTAATTTAAGAGGGTTGCTTCCATTCACGGGGCAGTGTTTTGAAATAAGAACCACTTTACATGCTTGGATAGGGCAGCAGAAGCTTTTTACACTTTTGTCATGTAATTATCCAGCAACAATTCGCCACACAAACCCAATTATTTGACCTTGACACGCCTAATAATTGAGACAGTTTTGCTTGAGGGTTGTGTCAAATGATATTCCGGCTTACCAAAACAAAAGGTTTGAGTTTGACTTGGTTTTATCTAAGCAACACAAATATCAATACATTATTTATTCTTTTTTTCGTGTCTTTTAAGTTGTATTTGCGGCGGAGTTTTTCAGACGCCAAATGCTTCAGATTTTCCACATACAATTGAGTGCTAATTGCTTGATAGAAAGGGGCATTTGTATATCTCTGGTACAACATCCGAATAAAATACTAATACTCTCTGCTACAGCAATCACTAATACTTTAGTTCCTGTGTTTATCTGACTTTCATACTTCCACGTCTTTTTTTTCTAACCAAAGAGCAAGAATTTAATGTCCCCTCCTTGACTCCTTCCAACCAAAGAGCAAGACCTTTTTTTTTTTTTTTTTTTAGAATAAGAACAATAGTTAAACACTTGTTATATTACCTAATTGATAGTTCTCATGTCGATTGAGTTTAGCTCAAGTAATCAAAGAGGAGGTTAGATCGAATTTGGTAGAGATCTTAGCTTTAACTATATATGTATATGACACCGTCTTGGTGACCCAAAGGCTGGTATGAACCGATTTTCATTACTTAATAAGTTAATATTGTAGTAGAGGTATGATTTTGATTAGTTATGTATCATGTTTGAAATGTCCTTCCTTGAACAAATCTTTCAATTAGGTGCATTTGAACGACAAATTCTAAACATTTTAGCATTTATTATCTATTTAAAATAATAACACCTGTAAGTGTGTTGTTTGAATAATTAGTTTAAAATTTTGAGTATTGAAATTTGATGAGATAATTAAATAAATGTAGAAAAATTAAAAATCATTTTAGAGATAGAGAAAGAAATGACAGAAAAATATAAAAATGAATGTTCTTGAATGAATTTTGGAAGTTCGGCCCAAAGCCATTTACCCAGAACACAAATGTATGGCCCAGAATCAATCTCACGTACCCAAAGAGGTCCATGCAATAAACCAGAGGAAAAACTGATTCCTAACAAACCATTTACACCATGTTGGGTAAGTGTGAAAATTTTTTTCAAAAAAGGTTTTTCGATTTTTTTTATTTGTTTGTAATGGGAATTTTTTTTTAAGAATGTAAAATGTTTTAAAAATTAATAGAAAAAATTGTGTTAATAAGTATAAAATATCTCACACTCAAAAAAGACGTAAAACATTTTTTATTTATCTTTTTCTCTTCTTAAAATCGATCTCATTTTAAAAATATTGTCTCTCTTTTTGTGGGATCAATATTAGGAAACAATAAAACAATAAAAACGTCATTATTTCTTTGTTTTTATTTTTTTTTATTTTTCTTTTTCCTAACAAAGAATCATTAATTATTTTTATTCATTTTTTTATAAGGATCATATTACCATAATTATTTTTATTAAGATATTACAATCTTTAATATAATAAGAAATAATTAAAATCAATTAAAAAAATTATATAAAATAAGAAACCAACTAACCTGTATGATAACTAATTTGTTTTAAGTTTTAATTTA
Source organism: Theobroma cacao (assembly GCF_053813885.1). Taxonomy (NCBI): domain Eukaryota; kingdom Viridiplantae; phylum Streptophyta; class Magnoliopsida; order Malvales; family Malvaceae; genus Theobroma; species Theobroma cacao. The sequence goes on from NC_142639.1 coordinate 12,160,138, forward strand.
TAATTTATTCACTTAACAAACTAACTAATATAATAATGTAATGATAAATAGAAAAATAAATAAATTAAATACTATTCATATGTAATAAATAATATAACAATAGGAGGCTGAAGAAAACACAAAATAAAAAAAAAAGAAAAAGAATTGGACTTTGGAGTAATTGATATGTAAAAGTTAAAAAGAATAAGGAATTTATAAAAGACAATACTTTCTGTTTGTAAGAACTCTTTTCCCTATGGCAATAAGACAGTATGACATGACATCTACGAGACGAGGTATAAGTATACAAATTTTCATGAAAAAAGGGTGTTGTGTTTGCCTTATTTAGCTGTTTGTGCCACTTTGCCTGCTCTGGTCTTCAACCATTTCAGTGCTGCCATGTGTACAGGAACAAAAGAGAGAAACCCTTTTCTCAGGAAACGAAGGAGGAAGGATTTCTCATTCAAATGTGGACCCCTTTCCTTTGTAGTAGGTGAATAGTGATGAAGTAATAAATGGGTGACATAGCCTGACGTGGGAACCTCATGATGACTTGTCATAAATCGCTGCAGCTTGGTGATATCTGAGAATTTACAGCTTCAAAATGGGAAGTCATGCTGCCATTTGCCAGACATTCAATGCAGCTCTTCACCAAACCCAGCCACTGGTGCAATTTTCTCTTTGAAACGACTGTATTTTACCTGTCACCCTTTTTTTCAACCACAAAAACATAATTAAAAAAATAAATCAGGCTTAACACAAGGGTTCCTATAGCCGCACAAATCATGGCATGCCCTAAGGGAGGATAAATTAGATTAAGGAATAACAATAATACGTAGAGTCAGCTAAAGGGTGCTGCTGGTATTATCAGTAGTGGGAGGATTGCTTGGCTAGTAGAATGTTTTTTCCCACCAAAACTATATTAGTTTATCCAATACTTAAATTCATTACAGAGGGCATGTAGAAGGAGTATTAAGTCAGAGGGGGGCCGTCTGAGATTGACCCGACAATGCAAAACCCCCCAATTCTGAGACTGTGCAGTGCTGTGCGCAGTTATTACATAAGACATGGGAATTAGGGTATTATGATTTTGGAAAATGCAGAGAGGGACAAAAGCAACAGTCAAATAACAGTGCAACTTTGCTGGGATAGTCCCATTTGTAGCTAAGCTCCTAGGGTTTTGTTTACGTTGTTTCCCTTTCTTTTCTGTCTCCCAGGGAGAGATGAGAAATTAGTAATAATAATAATAATAATAATATTAGTGGTTTTGTATTGGTTGTTAGGGCTTTGCCTTGCTTGATTAGGAATTCTTTGGTGTATTCAAAGAGTGACAACCTCAGTGGTCAAAAGTCACAAGTCCTTTATTGCCAACAAATTTATGGTGTACAATGCATAAGAGCCCTTCAAATTCTAGTTTAACATATTGTATAATTAATGTATTTTCACCTTATACCATATGACCATTTTCGTTAATTAAATTCTTTTTAATATATGTATTTTTATATAAATTATGGATGAGAAATTTCAAAATTTCCAAGAATTCTAAAATGAAGGTATATCAATTCAAAATGATACAATTTATAATTGTATTATTTGCTTTTTATAATGAAGTATGCATTGGAATTTGATGAGATAAAAAATAACTATAAAAGAAGAATAATTATGTTAGGGATGGAAAAATTTTTTAAAAAAAAAGCTATGTGGGTGCCTTAGATTTGCAAAAATGTATTGATATTATTAGTAATATGAAAAAGTCTAGATGTAATTGGGGTTAAAAAAATAAAAGTTGTGTGTGAAAAAAGGAAATATAATACAAGTATATATCTTATTAGAAAACCAAGAAATTTGGCAAGTTCCTCCTCTTAAAGTGGAATTTGAACCCTCCAAATTAAATCCCTCACTGAAATTCCAAGAATTTAAAAATTTTCAATATTTATTTCATTAAGTCAACTTTTTTGTGTGTATTACTTTTGTCTCAAATCGAATATATTGTTTTACTGTATTCATGAAATTTTAGGATAAGCTCTCTTTAACTCCATTTTACTTATAAATTTTGAAGATTTTTATAATACATATCAAAGATTATAATAAATTTTAATACTGAAAAATAAAAAAGAAAAAGTTTAAACCATGAAAATGATATATTCAAATTAAATAGCATTTTCTTTCCAAAGGAACTAGGAAGATAAAGAAAAAAACGAAAAGGAGCATTTACTAAGAAAACAAACTCTTATTAATAATCCACCCTGTCTTTGTATTCTCAGAAAACGACATATCAGCCAAATCGATCTTTTGTTATTTGATAAACTTATGAGAGACAAGTCAGAGACTGTATATATAAATAGGCAAGGCACCCTTTCTCATCTTTCATGCCACTGTTCTACCATTCCCATCTTCTCCTTAGTTCTAAAGTCTCCTAAGCATTTCTTCATTCGATTTCTTGGTCACAAGCCCCCATCCATGGCTCCGCGTCCAGCTCCATTCTTGGTCATGGACCCGATCATAGTTCGTGCAGCAGGTCAAAATCACAGCTTAAGAAAGGTAGATATCATGTTATAGAAGTTATGGCGATATCTCTCCTGAGCTTATTCTTGTTATATTTTTTCTTTTTATTTTTGAACCTTTCAATGGCCGTTTGAGTTTTCTTGACCTTGCAAGTCCGTAAATAAAGCAATTTTACTCAAGGCCATTTCTTGGATCTTCAAGAAGCTTGGAGCATAGGAGTTCCATCAAGGGTTCAAGCAAGTTCTTCTTAATATTCTATCCCTCCTGAGCTGTCTCTTCTCTTTCTTTTTTTTTTAAACTAGGGTTATTCTTTATATGTAACATATACACTAAGCAGATCCTTTAATCTGCTTATAATATTTGTTTTGGGCAATTATTTAGGGTTTGTTTATGCGGCTATATTTTGTGTCATAATACTTAACGAACATGTAGTTTCTGTCTCGTACTCTTGCAGTTCCATTAACTTGATTGGCTTCTACCTAAGTTCTAACCTATGAGTATCACATGAAGCACGAAGAGAAGAAAAGAACGTTTATGTTTCTTCTTCTACATATGAATTAACCTGCAAAGTACGTAGTGAGAAGGCCATGCAGTGAAATACTAGTAATTCTAGTTCCTACTTTTCATGTCTTCCTTCTAAAAAAAATGTTAAAAGTTTAGGTACAAAAGAAGATTAATTTCGAGGAACTTGATTTTGATAGTTGATACTAATAAAAACGAAAAGCCAGCATTAATAGTAACGCAGCGATACTAATGGAAACATCAACCACAAATAGATTTGGTCTTGTGGAATTAATTTGGAACAAAGCAAACAACCAAGGCGTAGTAAATTCGTTTGCAGCCTTCCAGGATGTACTCATTACTCTATAGGTGGCGTCCCCCCAATAAGCCTACGATACCAGGTCCAAGATTCCCTGGCAGTAAAGAACAGTTAACTCTCCCCTACTTGTGTTTTGCTTTCTGACCGTGTTTAAATAACGAACATCTATAGGCTACCAGAGAGCAGTAATCGTTGTTACTTGTTGCTAGTATTTAGTTAAGCTTTGGTTTTAACATCAATATTCTCAAATTATGAATCATAATATATATACATATAAATATATATATAGCATGGAAATAACATATCAATCAAGTTGATCACTCTATTACATAATGATTGGTGTTATCAATATCATAAACGTAAACATGAAACGTGCTACACCATTAACATTTACTATACAAAAAGATTAGTGATCTAGAAAATCAGGTACACGTATAGAACAAAGGCTATACAAGTTTTATATGTAAGGAAATTGGATTAACAAAATTTATAATAAAACATCACGAGAGTTCTAATATTAAAAGTACTACTTACTCTAACCCAAAAAAAAAAATACTTAAAATTTCGATTATGAAGAAACCAGTTGTGATTGTGACGAGACTATACAGCGCTTGGGCACGGTTAGATGTTTTTTTTTTTTTTTTGTCATTTTAAATATAGCTAAGATGGGTAATCTACAGTAAGCCACAAACCTGAATATTTGATTCACACGCGGAAACTTTCGGTATATATAGATTTAGAACTGTGGCCTCTACAGCTTTCACTATAAATATATATATATATATATATTTACAAGTGTCAACTGATACTAAAACAAAAAAAGAATGGGGCAACAGATTTCACCACTAATTTTCTCCTCTTCAACTTTTTTTTTTTTTTAAATTTTATCAAGCCGCAAGGACGAGAACTTTTATCGTTCCCTGACTGTTAGCAGTTAGCATGGTAGGGCTATCACTCTTCCAGCATACCGCACTGATGAAGTGCGATCCAGCGTCTTCATCTGCATCATCCATGTCCTGTGAACCAAATCTATGCCATGTTACAGGTTTCGAGATTTCCTGCAAAATTGACCACAACTCATTTCATTTGTTTTTCACTAAGAAAACTTAACATGCATGAGGATTGCCAGTTGCAGTGTTCCTGACCTTATGGTACACGTACACTTCATTTTTTTCACTGCCACATGCGATATATTCACTGTTTACAGTGAGACCCACAAAATTTTTCTCATTTGTATGGCCTCTAAAAGTACGAAGCTGCAAGTGCACCAGATGATATCGAGTTACCATATGGAAAAGATCCTAATATACAAAACAATTAGCCTATTAAATCAATCTTGCCGGAATACATTCTAGCTTCTATTTCAAAATTCGTAACATATATATATGGCTATAGTTTATATCTTCAAAGCAACATAATAGAGGTTTTTCAAAAAGAAAAAAAGAAACACAACAGAGGCTTTTCACACAGCACTTACCATTCTTTGCCTAACCAAAGAAACAAAATAGAAAATAAGAAAGGACAGAACAAAAACAAACAAAAAATTGAAACAGAGAAGGATCAACAGCACTTCCTTGAAAGCAAAATCAAAGATGCACAATGCAAGGGCTTATCTTTAGTTATAATGACCCTTTCTTAAATCCTCCAATGCCATTCAAATTCTTGCTTTTAGTTTCAAGTATCAAATTTGGTATGATTTATAAAACAAGAAAAAGTGTGTGAATTTGCAACGGAAAATTAAGACACTTATGAATCTAGCTTAATACAGTTCAATGAGTTCAATTTTGTTTAGAAGACTTTGAATTTGGAAGTTTCACCATATAAAGCGAAGGCGTAGGAGGGTGACTGGGAGATTGGACGACTATAAGCTAGACCACTGTGAGCACAGGTGCAGTGCAGGCACGATAATCAAAATCACAAGCCAACGGATTCTAACTGACTCAAACACCCTCAAAGCCCACCCGTCAGACAGTCAACAGTCAAGGCCTAACTTTTACAGCTCTGTGAATGGGATACAGTATCTTTGCTATAGGGACCTTATTGCAGTGGTTTCACTACCGTAACCCTGCAACAAAAACTCTACCAAAGTAGGGCATTGGTCTGCAATAAACGGCTAAAGTGTATTCTGATGCAAAGGATCTATTGTTGTGGCAACTGCAGAGCATAATGAGACATGCCATTAACTATTGAGATAGTAACTTAATTATTCAAGGCAGTTAAGATTAGAGATAATGATTAACTATGGAAAAGAAGAAAGCCATAATAAAAATATATATTAAACAAGAATTTTGATAAAAGAGGGGGGGGGGGGGGGTGCGGGGCGCGCAGGGGTGAGGCTTGCTAAAAAGAAGACTCCTTTTTATAAGAATTGCTAGCAAGAAGATAAAATATTTTACTATTAGACATGTAAGCAAAAGTTGGTCTTGTTGGAGACAACTTTCGTAGAGATTTCTAAAAAGAAAAAGTACAAAAGTAGACAAACTTTTACAGTAGATAAAGTTATACAAAAATTATTTTTCTTCCTTTAACCTTAACCATTGTAGTGGGTCCTCTTCAAATAATGGGGCTTGGTCTTTTATGTATGCAAGACATCTAGTCCGTGGATAAGGGTTATTTGGGAGCAGGTCTACGCGAAAAGCATAACATATATTAAAAAATTCATCTGGGTTGAGCATTCCTAGGGGCCAAGTCTGAATAGTTGTGGTCATAACAATCTTAGTCTTATAAGCAATCAACTTACTCCTTGAGGTATGTTCCCAAATCCGACTGTCATCAAGGAAAGACCATTTCTTTGGGTATGAGCTTTGGTTTAGTTTACAAAGTAATTTTTTGAGCTAATGGGCTTGCTGACATAATCTGTGGGGAAGTCTTCTCTTTTTTCCAATTACCATCCAGTTTTTCTCAAGATGTTTAATCCAACAGAGTGTATTAGGATCCTCACCTCCTCAAAAGGATCTAGTTGTCGGATTTGATATTACATTCAGAAATTTTGGATTACAACTCCTTGCAAAGGGAATACATTTCAAACGTTGGTTTCAACCAAGGCAACTACTGCCCCACTTATTCTCTATGCAACAAATGAATTAGCCGTTTTAGGAAATTCAGCAAAAGATCAAGGAATTCTCATGTGCTGACTCACACTCTGAATTTGTGAAGAAATGTCACCCATTATGGAAAAACTCAGAATTCTTTATCTTCCTTCCATTCAAGAAGAATAGGAATATAAACTTGACAAAAGCTAGTCATGCAGGTATGTATTCCGATCACTTAAAAATGGCAAAAATGCAGAATGTTTACAACTCCAAAGTCAAGGTTTAATGAAGTCCACAACATCAATGTCCCAATGGGCTTGTAAAGCATTCTACGCAAACAAGCAACCAGAACAAGTTTGAGGGAAGCTAAGATTGGTAATCTACTACCAAACCTTCAAACCGCTCCTTAGCTGGTAATAAATTCCATCTACCAAATGGAGGAACCCTATTTGCCAACCTTCCAAAAGCAAAGTTCTTTCGACATTTGACCTTAAAGCAAGATTCTGGCAATTAGGATTTTATCCTTTAGAGAGTCGCAAAGCCGCTGTTTACATCCGAAACACCATTTCAGTGGAGAGTTATGCCCTTCAAACTGAAAACTGCCCATTCACTCAAAAGGCAATGACAAAAATATTCCAACCAATCTTGGATAATGCCCGTCTACATCGATGATGTCCTATTATTCTCACCTGACAGGGAATCCCACTCACAACTATTATCCAGATTTCACAGGATAGGTCAATAGTATGGCATCATGTCAGAAAAGAAAATCATTATTGGTGCTACAGAAAAGAGTCTCTAGACATGAACCTCAAAGATGGCCAATGTGTTATTCAACCACATGCTGCACAGGAACTTGATAAGTTCCCTGACAAAGAACCCCAAAAACTAAAAATTCACAAATCATTGGAATTATCAACTACATGAACGAATTTGTCCCAAATATGGAAGAATGGACTTGTCCACTCAGACAAATGCTAAAACCTCAACCGCCCCTGCGGTCCCAAAAGCAAACTGAAGATGTCAGACAAAAAGCCAAGGACTTGCCACTTCTCCAGATTTCGCCTGACAAAAACAGGATAATCCAGATTGATGCTAGTGTTAGATATTGGACTGCTATTCTCCTAGAAGAACATGATGGAAAACTCAGAATACGTGGATCCAAAAAGGTATATTCAAAGAATCAAATATCCACTACCACTCGACATTCAAAGAGACCTCAGCTATGAAATATGCCACATCAAAGTTAGAGCTTCATCTTATCGCGCATCATTCACTATAAAACTTGACATAAATGACGGATTTCAAACATAATTCTATTCTTAATGCCCAATTGCTAGGATGATCTGTATGTTTAGCAAATACTCCTTCACAATGAGGCATGTAAAAGGCAAGGATAATGTCATCCTAGACACGCTCTTTAGACTAATGAAAAGTCAAATCCTACCTTGCATTGCTATGATGGCATCTTCTTCCCCTTCCTCATCAAAGGATCAACCTAAGAAACATATCCTCAACCACATTACATTCCCTTTTACTAGAAGTCAAGGAATTTTTTGGATTCTTATGGTATCTTTGTCACTCCCACACAATACCTTTGAATTCCAAGCTCATCACTTTAGAGATGTACTTCAAATCCTAAAAATAGACCTACTTCCCCACCATCCACGTCCATATTACCCTATTACCCGATGTTGTGATCTATTCAAGAGTTTCCTTACATGGTTACAGCCAATTTCCTTCTAGATCAATCCAGTCAGTGAAGGCCTACAACAATTTCAAACACCGAACAAAGGCAGATCCCACTATGATACTCCATATATATCTTTTCCATAGGCCTTGCGTTGTTGCTAACAGCTCCATCTCTTTTTTCGCACATTGCATGCCTTACAACATCTTTTATTCCTTATATGATATAATATTTAAGTATCCAGGCCAATAAATATACCTCCAAAAACTACATTATAAATTAAACCCAAACACATTCTTAGAGAAATGATCTTCCCTTGATAACAACCAAACCTGGTAATAATACTCCAAGGAGTATGTTCATTTATACCAACACAGATTATTACGATAACAAATATTCAAACTATTGGTCCGCAAGAATGCTCAACTTAGATAAAATTTTCAATATAAGCTCTGCTTTTCACATGAGCCTGCTCCCAAGGAAGCCTTATTGGCAGACTAGACCTCTCGCATACATAAAAGATCAAGCCAAGTCATCTGAAGAGCAGGACCCAATACAATGGCTAAAAGAAGAAAAATATTTTCGTACAAATTTATCCACAACTAAAGTTTGTCCATATTTATACTTTCCTCTTTAGGTAATCTCCACAAACATTATCCCCCATGAGACCCACTTTTTCTTACGTGTAACAAGTAAAATAGTTTATCTTATTGCTAGCAACTCCTATAAAATGGAGTCTTCCCTTCCAAAAGGAAGCAAGCCTTCCCTCCCTCCCCTCCCCACCACAACCAACCCCCCCCCCCCCCCCAAAAAAAAAAAAGAAAAAACAATCCTTTATAAGAAAACTTTATAGCATTCTCCCGAAGAATTTCTTCTCCACCTCCTTTGTAAAAACTCTTGTGTAATATATATCTATGACTTTCTAAATCTCTTTCACAGTTGATCTCTATCTCTAATCTTTGCTTTCTTGAATAATTAAGTTGCTATCCCAAGAGTTAATAGCAGGTATCATTATGCTCGGCAGTTGCAATAATAGTGGATCCTCTACATCAAAACAAACCATTAATCAATTGTAACAGAGCTCCTGTAGTAAGGTTACTGTGTAAGAAAGACCTCGTATCACTGTCTACTGCTACAAACCATGCACTACATCCTGGTTTTGAAGGCTAAGATTAAGTAATTCCACTATCATGGTTCACTATTTAATTATAAACCATGCAAGATGGCTCTGCTACATCATGCATTACCACTATTAAGGGTTGCTCCTTCAACAGTGATCCACCTTGACACATTACATGTTACGTCCTCTCACAATGTACACTAGGTCAAGTTCCACTACTTTTCTAGTAGCCATATTATTAAATGCATCGATTTAGAGACTAAAGCTTTTGAACTTAAAGCAATAAAAGCAAAATGAAAATAATTATCTGGATTAAGGCATAAGAGAAATGCTGAACCATTATAAACATATTTACTCACCGGCAAGCTCTCCTTTACATCCCACAATCTTAGTGTGCTGTCTGTAGAGGCAGAAGCAAGTTCATTTTCAGACAAGAATTTCACATACGAGACAGCTTTCTTGTGCCCACTGAACACATGGAGTGGACTACTGATGTTTCTTAAATCGTAATAATGGATGTGATGGTCTGCTGAACCAACCTGCATATGCCCACAAAATATCATGGTTTTCAGTTCTTTTTCCCACACAAAAGGAAGGTAGTACCAATTTAGCATTCCCCAAGCTAGTGAGATTACTAAAAGCAGTCAATACTAAGGAAAACTTGCATTTAACATGATTTCAAATCCCAAAATGCTTCTACATTACTGGCCTTGTGAACATAAAGTATCTATCATAGAATTGAAACAATGCAGTTACAAACATTAAGGGTGCATTTAGTTTTGGAAAATCTTCAGTTTTTCTTAAATACATTTCAAAAAAAGAAAATGCATTTTTTTTTCAAAAAATTAGTTCCCTCTTTTGTAGTTTTGTTTGTAAAACACAATTTTTCTTTTGTTATGAAATTGAAAGAACTGATTATCAATTTCTCTTCCTGAAAATTAGAAAAAGAAGGTTTTCCAATTCTATTAGCCTTTCCATTTAAATCAAAATCATACTACACTATAGATGTTTCTCTCTTCTTCTTTTTTTAAAACTTTCTATCTCCAAAAAAATTATTTTTCAACCTTAAAATTAATTGCATATTCTATAGAAAATTTTAGAAAACAAAACCAGAGAATTGGAATGGAGAACGTAAAACTTCTTCCAGAACTAAACAAGGCCTTCAATCAATCCATGATTTGCCTTTCCCATCACCAAAGGCAATCCAAATTGTTTGATGAATCAGCATACGAGCAAATACACAACAAGTGACCAAGAATAATCGTTGTCTATATCAGAATTTCAGAAGATGCATGCTTTATGACAGTGCACTGCACAAAATTAGCATACACAAATACAACAAGAACTGCTCTGAGACGATCAAGTCTTATATCAATTGCAAGGATTTACAGCAGACATCTTTTAAAAATATAACTTTATGCACATACCGCAATGTAATTGCTAGATCCAGGATTATACTTGACGCAACATATATTGGCTTTCATGTCAATATTAAGAACACTGGCTTCCTGCTTTGTGCACCAAACTTTCACCTGGTTCATTAACAGAAAACACATCCATGATATGATAAGTCAACAATGAACTTTCCCTCAATAATGATGAAAGCTGAAAACAAATAAACCCATGAATTTGAACTTATCCACCTAACCTACGATATAGGTAAATCAGTGCTAAACATTGAGTCATAGAAAAAAGTAGTTGACCATCGACAGCTTCTACTTGTTGCTTAACGGGAAGATTTGTTGTTACAGTTAATAAAGAGTATACTATTTACAACCAGACAAGAACATTCAAACTTCATCATTGATGGTCATTTCACTTGCATTTCTATAAGCCATAAGTCATTGATTGGAAGAAAAACGGAGCTGTAAAATTTATGGGATATAATAACAGCACAAAGACAGTGAAGCCTGAAAATTGCTTAAAAGACTGTTTGGCCTAACTTTTTTTTTAGCTTAAAAGCTATTAAGAAGCTCTTATGAAAAATAATAGCTTTTAAAATTAAGCTAAGGTTATTTGGTAAGCTATTTGGCAAAATTAATTATATAAGCTCTAATTTTGGTTAAAATTACCATAAAAGGTATTGATGCCATCTTCAATCATATAATAACCAAAACAGAACAAATCTACTTTGAGATTATATACGATTTCAGATGTTAAAATCAAAGAAATTCATATAGAAATGAAAAAAGAAAACTTTTAAATAGTATCTGAATGCCGCTTTGAATTTTGGTTTTATTTTCTCTTAATCTTTGTAAAAACAAAAAATCCCAGATTTTGCTATTCTATTACTAGGTCTTCTGTGTTTTTTTTCTTTTTTTAGCAATCTTTGTAGAGAGAGGTAAAGGAGAGGGCAATTGCGATTTGCGTTGGAAAAGGATGATTTGCAAACGAACGGAGAGGAAAGGGAGATCGATTGAAAGAAAGGAGTATTTTTTGAAAAGCTGGCATGTTTTTAAAAGAAAAGAAGAGAAAACTCCTCTCTGGAGCTTTTCTTTAAGCTCTTTTTTTTTTTTAATTTTGTTCTTTAAAAAAAACTGCTTTTTTATTTTAAGAGCTTCTCAAAATCCCGTTTGGCCTGGCTTCTACTTTTCAAAGGTAGATAAGCTGAAAAAAAAAACCAGGCCAAACAGGTACCAAGTATCTTTTGTAGATGCTGTCATACAACACAAACACAAGCCCCTACAACTAACGGTTGAAACTGCACTCAGCCATCAATTGATGACTGGAGTTCCTATTTTCTTATCAATTTTTTTAACGTAGGATAACATAAGAAAATCAAAAGCATGAACATAAGCTTGGACAGTAGGGTACGTTTTTCCAAACATAACAGAATACAAACTATGAAACACAGCAAACATTAGTATCTCAGGCGTGGCAATAATGCATAGTTATCTCCTCAATCTCTCTTTCCAAGATGCAATGGCTAACACATTATAAATCGTTTAAGTAAAGAAAAAATACTTGATTCAGGAGACAAAATATGTCAGGGTACCTTGCAATCATCACTACCAGATACAAGCATTGAGGGTTCTGTCCGTGAGAAATCAACACTCCATGCTCGTTTTTCATGTTCTTCATATTCCATCAGACTCTGCCCCAGTGATTAAAAATATAAAATGATAAGCATTGGATCAGGGTATAAAAGTGTTGTTTGAAATGAAAAATATAACAAGTCAAAGTGATGAATGAAAATATTGTCAAGTAAACATAACAATTCCTGATTACCTGACGGGTTTGTACATCCCACACGGTTACTATTCCCTCATAATCACTACTAGCTATATGATTCTTCGAATACTTGTTCCAACTCAAGCAACTAAGTTTAGAACGTGTTGACATCTCCACAACAGGACAGTGTACATCTGCTTGATCGTTTAGGACCTGGAAAATGTGCATCGCAATGAGAGGTGGTATTGCTAAAGATTGAAAGGAAAATTAACAAATTATCAACTCTGAACTTCTTTGTCAATATGCAGATCCATTGTTGACCAACTTAATAGAACAAAACACAAGCCTCCTTCCCAAGGGTTTTACAAATCATTACTAGAGGAAACAACAGCAAGAGGTCCAAGACTACCCACGGAATACAAATGGTTATTAGACGTAGGAAAAAGACAACCTGTAGAACATGCTCTAGAACAGCAATGGTTTTCTTTTCTTTTTTTTTTTTATTTGGGTGAGAGAACAGCAGTATGTCATGACACATTTTCTTTGTCATTTGTAATCAACAATTATGGCAACTGTAATTAAATGTCAAAGGTGCCAGAAATTCAGGATCTTACCATAGAGAAATCAAAAACCTTAATGCGCCGAGACACTCCAGCAGTAGCAAACAACTCATCATCACGATTAAATTCTATGCTGCAATCACCATGATCCATTCAAAAAACTTTCAGCAGTCTTAATCATGAAAGAAGATAAATATATATGTACACATGCAAATATACACACAGAGTGAGCAACTAAATAGATACTGGAGTTGATTTGTTTTGCAAGAACAAGACTAAGATTCCCAAAGAACTATGCTTCCTAACGTCTAGAGGGCAAATATCCACTGCATTGTTTCAGACACCCTAATTTCTGTGAAAATGAAAACAGGCTTTCCTGAAAGAAATATATGAATTCTGAAGATCTTCGATAATCGCTAATAGTGGTGTCCTGCCTCTGATTTCTTGCCTACTTTAGTTGCAAAGAGAAGAGAGAGAAGGGCTACGAAGGGGGGGGGGGGGGGGGGGGGGGGATATACCAGTATTCTGGAGATACTATTCCCTCGTGAATATTATTCATTTCTGCTCCTGTGCAAGTACAAAAATATTACTTAAGATTATTACTCATCAATTTCCTAAAGTATAACAAGAGGTAGCATGGATTACTGCCTGCTCTTTGTAGACGTAATTACTTTATACAAGTTTGGATTCTGGTCCACGGTCATGGATTTCAAACTTCTGATGGACAAGTTCTTGGGTCAGCAGCGAATGAGGGGCCATCAGTTAGTATCATACAGAGGAAATGCAGACACTAATACAATTAAAAATCTGCCCTTTATAGACAAACTTGGGATTTGTGATCCCTATCCAAGATCAGTTCAAGATCTTAATATCATTTTTTATCAGAGAGGGATAACTTTGAGCTTATGTATACAAAACATAACCCCCAGTAACCGTAATCCTATTTCTAACTGTATGAAGAAGAAAACATGCAACATAAGGGATTCATATATATAGATATCATACTTTGAACTTGGAATGAGATTGAAAAAATTAATGATGCACCTTCACATTTTAGTTTTTCTGCCAGATCAATTGCAGTACTTTTGGTCTCTAACCAGACCCAAGGAAAAAAGAAAAGGATAACTTCTTATGCCTTGATAATATTTTAATCTAGTTCACAGCCTATTAGAACTTTGAACAGATCCTTGCAAACAGAAAGATTGCAATCAATTTTGTAATGATCCACTCTATTATTGATGAATGATTCTGTTAAAAATACACATCAGCAATTGAAGAAGGGAAAGGAGGAGTGCTTGACTCACCAAGAGATAAGGAACAATTTACAGCCATAAAAATATAAAACGTTTACAAAAGTTTAGAAATTTTACATGGATTTACAGTTTGAGCTAGATGATGACATATATTCTAGACTATATAATTCTACTTCAATACAAAATTTTACACATCTAGATTACAGAATATCATGTAAAAGGTACAAACATACAAAATTTGTTTGGAAAATTGAGGAATCAACCATTGATCAGTGGAATCCACATGTTAGTGAGCAGTTTCAGTTAAATTAAGTTTTGATTTCTCCAAAGTTGATCAAACTTGGTTTGATTTGAAGTTTTTACTAGAGTTGAACAAAAGTGTTAACATATCCTGTAATGGACAAACTTGATATTCAATTACATTTTTAGCAGCACTATGGAGCAAAACAGAATAAATCCATTGTTCTACCATATCAAATCCACAGAATCAACATTCATATGCAGAATAAATGACTCACCTTGATACTATATTGGCTGAATGAAAGATATCCCCAAGCCTCAGTTCCGCAATAACTCTAAGTCGACTGGTATAGAGGAATTAAAAAGAATCACTGATGATAAACTGCAGGTACAATAGGGAAAAGGAAAAGAGAGAGAGAGAAGGGGGATGGAGGGTGCCAAAGTCAACTTATGTCCATCACAGAATGAAAATTGGCATCCATACCTGTACCGAGTAAAAGTACTCAGCACTGACTGAAAATCTGCAAGACCTGCATTATAACCCTCTCTGTGAATGACATTTTTATCACTTTCCTGTTTAACATGTAGTTGGTTTGCCGACTGACGTCGCTTTTGCAGGTAACACTCTTGTAGGTCATTGAACTGCAGCCAGAGGTGGAAAATGAAAGTGAATTTAGGCATGAAAAAAAAAAATGAATCAATAAGGTTTTGTTAATTTGAGCTGTGCAAAAAATAGATATCATCTCCAGACAAAAGTCAAAAGCACAACAAAGCAATCCAAAAACTGTTTCCAAACAGTTGATGCTCTCATTAAAACTGCTTCAATTTTGAAGTTACTTATGGCAATTGTCAGGTGCAACTATTTACAATAAAACCACTCAATGCAAATCGTTCTCCAAATCTAACCCCATAAGATTTCTAGCTTGAGCTTCTAACTGTTTATGGCAAGCCATATATCCATGATATGTAACATGGCTTCAAGCCAATCACACAAGTAAACCCATATTGTAAGAGAAGGTACCATTAATGTATGACCAAAGTGGTCTGTTTATGTGATTCACAGAGCTCTGTGCAGCAACAGAAAAATACAAGTAGCAACTTACAACTAGTTTAAATAAGGTTAATTAAGCCAAGTAAAAGTGTTAATGTTATTAGTTAGTAGGCTTTTTTAGCTATTTTTGAACGCTGCACTGACTAAATGGCATTTAAGTCTTGAAGTCATTTTCCATTATGTCAAGTACAATTACATGATTAAAAGATAGAGCAAACAAAACTTTGCTACCGAATTCTTCTAAAATTACTAACCTGGACATGAACCCGCTTTTTTCTTGCAATAGACAGACCAGATTGATTGAAACCTTGTGAGTCTGCTCCACTTAAGGCATCCTTTCTCTGAGGTCCATGGCCACTCACCTGAGCCTTTCCATCTATTTTCTTGTTTTGAAGATATCCTGCAGACATCCCTCCTCTGACATTAAGGGAACTAGAGACAATTCCACTACTGTTCTTGTCTATGGATGAAGGCCATGGCTTTCCTGTGCCAGAATCATCTCCAAGCATCCGCAATTTCACAGAGTACCTATCTCTTGCACGATACAAATCTATTCTATGTCTTTCCACAGAATTTATATCCTCTTTAATAAACTGCAGATCAGATTGTACCTACAGAAAACAAAAAGAATCTTTTAATTAAAAAATAAAAAAGCCAATCAAAATAATTATTTAATGTAGCTGTTCGTAACAATATGTGCACAGCACTGTGAACTCTTAGACTAAAATTATAAAAAACTAATTGCAAAGTCAGGGGAATATGCTACAGCTACTGAGGGATAAATACCACAACTAATGGAAATATTTATATAGGAAAGGGAACAAAACAATACACACAGCGTTGATCAGTCAAACTGAAGAAAGTATTGGAAAGAACAGGATGATGGCACAAAAATTAGTAAACAGAAATGACATAGTGGCTTAAGGTATATGCAAACAAACCTCATTCAGTTCATCAACTTTTTGTTTCCGCAAGCAGTTTAAGAAATCCAGCAGTATTTGCATATTTCTCTCAGCTTCTTCCTGTTCCATTTTTCTCTTCTTCTCTGCGAGGAGGGACAAGAGGTTGTCCAGTTCCTTAATTGAAACTTCATAACCCTGTTATCGGAAAACAAAAGTACCACATTTAGATATGAAAAATGCTCGAGTATAAGAAACTATGAGCTCATCTGCTCTTGCTCCATTTAAAGAAGGCATTGGATGTCATGCTTAGTTGACAGCAATGGGTGGCAATATATAACAAATTAAAAACAAATATTAATGAAAATTTACTTTAGTTTGTATAAGCTCACCAATTTGAAAGCTTTGTACAGAGTGTATAAAATTATTATCAGACACCCTAAATACTACTAAAGTGATATTTCACGCCTTAAAGTGGAAAAAGAACTGCAAGAAATCTTGGTTTCTAGGGATAATGTGTCATCTACAATTTTTGACTACATGAACATGTATGGAAAACAAAGCTGGATCTGCTCTCAGCTTTATAGCACAAAGTGACTCAATTCTCATTTTAAGGTCATTCTTGCACCACAGAAACAATCATGCTTTATAGTCTAAATAGGGATCATTTTCGCCAATCACCATTGGACCAGCATGGTTCAAATTGAACATCAAAATAAAGTAGGAAAGAATAGATAATAAAATCTAATTTAGAAGTTCCAAAACAACAAAGATAGTCATCTAATGACTACTCCAAGATTTGTTACTTCAGTAAATACCAAACATGGTATATGATAATTTTTATCCTATTTTCTCCATCATTATGCCTACCAAATGCACATAAGTACCTTAAATGTATTGAAAGTAAAGCACTAAATTGACTGAAATAAAAGAGCAAGTAAATGAAATCCTAATATATAAGTACATTCTACCATTAACTTTTTACATTAACTCAAGAAAAAAACACACTTTGCATATAACCATGAATTGACTATCGTCTATAGACATGGCTGATAAAGAAAAGTAGCTCTTAATCGACAAATACTTCTTTAGCAATGAGAAACCAAAATTAATTATGAGTTTATTAACCCAGAAAGACCCAAACCCATCAATGTACAACAAGTACCTTAAAATCAAAAACTCAAGAAACAATCTGACAACCTTAATAAAAAATTCTCATATATCCATAAGCATATAATCATATCTAAAATACCAACCTCCAAAACAATCAAAATGATAGTCTTTATATCTCACAATCCAAGCCTACCCAACACTAAAATAACATAGGTTATAACTAGACCCTAAACCCTAATAAAATGCAAAATACAAGATATAACCCTTAAATTTCTAATGCTTGGAAAATAAGTAAATACTATTAATACTATAAAATAACCCAAATAATCTAAAATAGCCTAAATGTATGCAAAAATTACAATTAAACCCATAAAATACAAAATAAAGTCATATAGATAATTTTTTCCTTCAAATAGCATATTTCCATCCTCCAGCACTAATTCAGAGTCTTTTATGAAAAGAATGTATACGCTGAAAATTAAGATAATGTTTAAAGCTATGTGAGAACATGGAATAATGTCAGCTTTTGGACAATCAAAACCAGCAAAATTTTTGGTTGAATGTGCAAACAAATAAGTTGAAGTACTAGGAAAATGGGTTGGATGGTAACTAACCTGCTGTAATGCCTGACGAAACTGTTCCACAGGGGATGCAGTTTTTGATATTTGACGAGATGAAGTCTTCTTCAATAGCTACAAATGTGGTACAGAGAAATCGTATAACAATAAGCTGCATTTCGGAGTAGAAATAGACCATTTCAAGATACAAATTATCTTAAAATTATCTAAAAAAACCATTTAACTTACAAAATCATTCACTCAAAGTAACAAAACAATAAGATGACCTAAAAGAAACCAATACCAGGTTTCCACATTTATTACAGTATTCCACATTGTCAAAAGTCCAATGTTGATTTTGATCATTAGTTGAAGCATTTTGCACACAGAAATTGAACATCTTGGAATATTGAAGTTCCAAAAAACAAGGTGAGGGGGGATCACTAATAAATCAATTCTAAAAACCTCTGATTTAAAAGTTTTCAGCCCCGACGACTGGGTACATTAAATGCTAAAAGCATTAAGCCAGTTTCATACAAAGACTGCACTAAGTACACAGTGAAAGCATACAACAAATAATTATAAGATGGAAGAGAGAGATTGTGGGCAAAATAATAGCTGGGCAGTCTGTAAGGAGATCAACATTCACTTCCAATTCATATAGAAACTCAACTATGAATCATACAACTAGAATTCTTCAATAAATACAAAATTTTGGTCCTCAACATCTAAAATGACTAGCGGTTCACAGGTCGAGTCAAGTTGACATTATAAATCAATCAAACACAAATATAATTTTCCCTGATATGAAGCATAAAACAATAATTACAATGCTCCTTGAACATAAGAGCTTAATTTTCGAAGTGAAAACACCTTAAAATAAATCAGAAATTACTAAAGAAATAAAAAGAGTAAAAAACAAATATGATTTTGAACAATTTTCTTCCACTAAGGCTATGTTTGATTGTAATTTTACTAGTACTTCGTTTTGCTTCCTTAAAAGTGGCTAAAAAAAAAAATTCCTTATCATCATCATAGTCATCCTTTTAATTAAAGATGAGTAAATGGCTAAAAATGTAATGCATATTCAAACATAATTGTTTGGTGTATTAGTAAAATCATGCATTTTCTATTCAAAATACTTGTATCTGTTTCTGTATCCAAACAAACTTGGCCTAGAATCTGTTCTTGTATCCGAGCAAACTTGTCATTCTTTTTGCTTGGGAAAACCACAATCTAGTAGTAAAAGCAATCACATACGCAAAACAAGCTCTACTTAATAGCTGATGCGTTCTAGTAAACAGACGATTCCAATCATATCTAAATCAATCCATCTTCTCAAAAAGTCATATATACACAAACAGAAGCTTAGATAACCATAATTTCACATTAATTCTACCATTTCTTTTCGAAACTAAATTAAAATCTAAAGTTCAAGCGAAGCAAAAGGAAATCCAACCAACCTTATCGAGCAAAAAGTTAGGGAAAAGCTGATTATTAGTGAGAAATTGAGAGCAACAAGGGCAATCGCTCTTGTTTCGAAGATGAGTAATAATACACATGTAGCAAAAGCTGTGGCCGCAAGACGTTAGAAAGGCGTCCTTAATTATCTGCATACAAATCGGACACAACAAGTCCTTGTCCACCTCCGCAACTTCAACAGCAGCGGCGGCGGTGACGTCAGTGGCTGCTTCGAGCAGCGGCGGAACTTCCTCGAAGGAAGATGGCTTAGAGTCCGGCTTCACCGCCGGCACTCGCGGCTCGGTGCCAGTTGAGAATTCCTCCATGGTTTAATTACAGTTTTCTTCGGATTACATTTTGATTGATTTTCTTCTGTTGGAGATGGAGAAAAAGAAGAGGGGGAAAAAGGCAGGGACCCACCGTGCGGTTTTGTGAGGGTTATAATAGACCACGCAATCACCTGGGGTTTGGACCGTTTGCTTTCTTTTGTTGCCTTTGTATGAGTAGAAGGTGTGGCCCGCTTGCCGGTTTTGTTTCGGTGGTTAAATTTTAAAGGACTACGGTCAATATTTTTGGATTTTTGTTTAAAGTTAAATGCTTTAATTGTAATAAGTAAAGGTAATTTTTTTTTTATTTTTTATTATTAAGAGTTAAGGTGAGAGGTATCTAATGTGTGTAAAACGCATACATAATATGGACGTTGGCTTGTTTTGTAAGATGCGAAATGATAATTTTATCAAAAAATCTTTTTTATTAAATCAAAACAATTCAAATTATGACATGACGTGTAAAATTTTTTTATCATGACGTGTAATAACTAAATTTTTTAACATAACATGTAACAACTAAATATTCAACATAACATGTAACAATTATATTTTTCAATATAGCGTGTAATAATTATATTTTTCACATAACATGTAATAATTACATTTTTCAATATGACGTGTAATAACTAAATTTTTAACATGACATGTAACAACTACATTTTCAATATAATGTGTAACAACTAAATTTTAGAACATAATGTGTAACATTGCAATTTTCAACATGACGTTAACAACATTTTTTTCATAAAAAGTAACAATAATATTTCCTAACATGCCATGTCATTAGTGTAGGCACTATGTTTTTATTTCTATATAGGCTTTTATTTTACAGTTGATTTTATTTTTTATTATTATTTTATTAATTATTTGAATCAAAGTCCATTAGGTGTCTAATGTGCTTTAAGTGGTCCAAATTTTGTCTCGAGGCATTAGGCTTAATGAACAGACCTAAAGTGTAAGCCTGTTAATAAAAATTAATCCACTTGGCTAAAATGAAATTAGAATGAAACAAACCAGTCAAATGAAATTAAATTTAACTACTCAAGATCAAGACTAACCAAATCAAAGACTATTATAGAAATGAAATAAAAAAACAAGAGAAATGAAAAGAGCAAAAAAAAAAAAAAGGCCAATTGGGTATGGCCACAAAGCCATACCCAGCACAACAAGGTGCGTTTGGGACCCTGCCAGGTTCAAGGGGCATTGCTAGACGTGAGAAATCTGCGTGTGGCAAAATCGCTCAACAAGGTGTTGGGGGCACCTCCAAAACCTAAGAAAGCAGCTATAAAACACAGCCCTCTTCCCAAATCACAAGAGGTCATATTTCAAAAAAAACCCTAGGAGCATATTTTCAAAAAGGGGATTTTTTTTTAGCCCTTATAAATGACGTGTTTTTGTAAATAACCGTCGGGATACTTTTAATTGTTTTTAGCCACCAGAAAAGATTTTGGGACAAAAATACCCTTAATGAGCCGTCTTCGTTAGCGTACACTCTCAAACAGGCGACAAATAAGAGAAAATAAATAAATATGCAAAGATTGGTTGTGCAAAATACCCAAAAAATTTTTCGAAGGTTGTGCAAAACAAAATAATGTTGCATGAGATGGGTTTTCAGATATTTGGGACATGGCATTCAGATAATAGGAGAAGAGAGATATTAAATCGAACGAGGAACTGGTTGTCATGAATGGAAAGCTTGGTTAAAGATGTGAAACCAGAAATCCTTGATACGATGGTGAATTGAAAGGAGAAAGATGTGAATCCAAAGCAGGAAATGGTCCTGCTATAACAAGCCATATGTTAGACGGTTGTCGCAAGATAGGGTTTAGAGTTTGTGAAACGTCATGTTGAGAATGTGTGACACGGCACCGCTCAGAGTTGATGAGATGCCATGGAGGGAATCTGTGAGACGCTAGAGTTAAGAGTTGGTGACATGCCATGATGGAAATGTGTGACATGGTAGGGTTCAGAGTTGGCGAGACGTCATGGAGGGAATTTGTGACACGCCAAATTAAGAGTTGGTGACACGTCATGGAGGGAACGCGTGACACACCAGCGTTTAGAGTTGGTGAGACGCCATAAATTAAATCTGTGAGACGCTAAAGTTAAGAGTTAGTGACACGCCATGGAGGGAATCTGTGACATGCCAGAGTTTAGAGTTGGTGACATGCCATGGTCATGTTTAGAGTGTGTGACACGACATTGCTTGAAAAGCTGACACGCCATGGTCATGGTTTAGAGTGTGTGACACGGCAATGCTTGAGCAACTGACACATCTTGGTTTGAAATAGAGAGAGGAAAAAAAAGCGAGTAGGTAACGTGGTAATCCTTTGGACTTTTACTGAATTAATTCCCCTTTTTCAGAATAAATAAGAATATTATAAGGTCATTTTTCATTTTAAACAGTTATTATTCAGAATTCATAATGTCTGTGTGATTCATTTCTCATTCCCGTCGGTACCAGAGTGTTCTAGAAGGCTCTTTGCAAGCGGAACGAAACCACAGCACCAGCAAAAATGTCAGCCATGAATGAAGAGGTCAGTGAGTCTCAAATTCGCAACATTCTTGTGTTCGTTAATTTTTTTTTCCTGGGTTTGTTTAATATGTTTGGGTTTTTTGTTTTGTTTTGCAAATGTTTAGACTGTGTTTTCTTGCTGGTTTGATGGTTGTTGTGGTTAAGCCATAGTGGTTTTAGGGGTTTTGGGTGTTTACCGTGTGACACCATTGTTATTATAGTTAGTTATTAGCGTGTGATAGCATTTTACTTGATATGCATAGCGTGTGACAGCATTTTACTTGATATGCATGGCATGTGACATCATCTTACTTGATATGCATGTCGTGTCATAAAATTTTACTTTTTATGCATGGCGTGTGACAGCATTTTACTTGATATGCATGGCGTGTCATAACGTTTAACTTGTTATACATGGCATGTCACAACATTTTACTTATTATGCATGACGTGTCACAACATTTTACTTGTTATGCATGGCGTGTCACAACATTTTGATTGCAATGCATGGCGTGTCACAACATTTTGATTGCAATGCATGGCGTGTCACAACATTTATTCCTTATTTATGTCTTCAGTGTACCTTGTTGCACATGACTGCTTAACTCACTAGTGCATGTGTGCCATATTTTACAGATCCAGCGCAGACAGTATGAGGATCTTGACAGTTTACTGATCGTGTCGAGGGAAAAGTGGGCGTTCAACGTCGTAATTAACACTCACTATAAGTGGTCGCAGCTGCATTACATCACAAAGACTCTCCAACAGAAGGGGGAGTACGATCCAGTTAAGCGTACCTGCTTCGAAATGCTCCTGGACGTCTATCCATAGGGGTACTTTTGCGTCGGTCTCTTGCACAGCATAATGATTCGTCGGATCACTGAGAGCCAATCAATGGACCACGAGCTATGGTTTGCCATTGGCAAGAGCAAGGCGCGGCTATCAAAGCAGGACTTCTGCCTCATCACCGAGCTTAAGTTTGGTCCAATGCCCGTTGTGTTCAGACGACTGTACGAGGTTGCTACGGATGGAATTCATGCATAATACAGGAACGGGCAGGACAGCGTTAAGCTGTAGGCTTTGCTTGATACCTTTCGCGAGGGCAACTTTCAGCGACCAGGAGATGCGACCAAGATGGCACTCGTCTTGATCGCGAATAACATTTTATTTGGTCAAGACTACCATAGATGGGTGATGTCTTGGTTGCTGTCATTGGTGGAGGACATCGACGCTTGGAATGTCTTCCCATGGGGGCACTATGTTTGGAAGCTGACCTTGGACTACCTTTTGAAGGGGTTCGAAGTTCCTGACTTGAGCGTGACAAAGGAAACTCGGTTACGCTACAACATTTACGGATTCACATGGGTGATACAAGTACTAAAACGTAACATTTTTCAGTTTTCTTCCGAACAAAAAATTTATGGGTGCAATCGTTTATGATTGACGGTCTGATAATAGTTACATTTGACATGCAGTTCTGGGCAATGGAGGCAATTCCGGCCCTCCGAAAAATAGTTACCCCCTCTGGTCTGAAGGACAGCATCCACCCACGAATGTGCAGATGGGATTACAATCAGAAGCCAAAAGACTTCTACAAGGCAATTCAGAAGTTAGAGTCATCTGACCAAGTGAGTGAACAGCTGCTAATTTTTGCGTTATATTTGTAAAATAATTTTCCCTATTCGATAATGACAACATTTTATTTTTTTATTTGCAGTTATGGGCACTGGAGACGTTGGAACCCACCGCGGATGAAGCCCTCTAGAAGTATTTTGTGGACCTTGATGTCTCGTTATTGGAGGGCCACGAGTACGTGCCAATAGGGCACATGGAGGATCGATCGGATTGGGGCTTAGGTGCGAGGCAAAAAAGGAGAAGCTTGAAGGAGAAAAGAGCCTCTGGTGGCACGAAGCGAATGCGCACTGCCGCTGTTTTAGTTGATGAGTTGATGAATGAAGGGGACGACCATGGTCAAGGTAGTGAACAGCCGGTAAGGACAATTGTATCAGTTTTGTGTTCTCTAATTCTATTTGTGATTATCGAATAACATTTCTGTGTTTGCAATTGGACCATGGGTCGACAGCTCCAGACTCACCCATCGATCCTCCTCAGACGCAGAGTGGAAACGACCAGTCGGTAAGATCAATTCTAGCGGTTTGTGTTTTATATTCTCACATATGTTTATCGAGTACCACAGTAATTTATGTAATTACAGTTTACAGAAGCGACAATAGGTCCTCAAGCACTGATCGGTCCAACTCAACCGTAGACAGCTAACGAGCCAGTAGTAAGTGTATTAAAGTTGTAACGGTTAATGTTTAACAATTCCAAACATGATTATTGAATAACACAGTTATATATGTAATTACAGTTTATGGAAGCGACAATAGGTCTTGAAGCACCAATCTGTCCGACTCTATCGCAGATAGTTAACGAGCCAACGGTAAGGATATTAAAGTTGTAACGGTTAATGTTCAACAATTTCATACATGATTATTGAATAACACAGTTAAATATGTAATTACAGTATGCGGAAGCGACGACAAGTCCTAAAGCACCGATCGGTCCGGCTCCACCACAGACTGCTAACAAGCCGCCGATTAGGATATTAAAGTTGTAACGGTTAATGTTCAACAATTCCATATATGATTATTGAATAACACAGTTATATATGTTATTATAGTTGACCCAGTCGAGAACAGTCAATGACGGAGCAGTCACAACCCGCCAGCTCTGACGGATCATGCGCAAGCATGAAAAAGAGATGTTGGAGCTGAAGGCTTCAATTCAGTCATTGAGTGTAGCAATGTAGACGCTTGAGGACCGTATCATTGGTCGGATTCTTGATGACTTTAAATCACAAGTACGTTATTCTATCTTCGCTTGTATTTTGATGGTTTACGTTTAGTAACTGTTTAGACTGTGTTTTCTTGATCGTTTTGATGGTTTTTGGGGTTAAGTGGTAGTGGTTTAATTGGTTTTTGGTCATTAGCGGGTCAGGACATTTGTATTATAGTTAGTTATTGCCGTGTCAGCTTTAGCGTGTCACAACATTTTACTTTTTATTCATGACGTGTCACAACGTTTGATTTGATATGCATGGCGTGTCAAAACATTTTGCTTGTTATCCTTGGCGTGTCACCAGGTTTATCTTGTTATGCATGGCATGTCACAACATTTTAATTGTTTTGTATGGTGTGTCACAACATTTTCCTCATTATTCTTAGCGTGTCACCAAGTTTATCTTGTTATGCATGGCGTGTCACAACATTTAACTTGTTTTGCATTGCGTATCATAACATTTTCCACATTATCCTTGGTGTGTCACCAAGTTTATCTTGTTATGCATGGCGTGTTACGACATTTTACTTGTTTTGCATGGCGTGTGACAACATTTTACTTGGTATGCACTGTGTGTCACAACATTTTACTATTTACGGTTTGTGGTATTTTATGAGCTAACTAACTGTTTTTCCAATTTTGTAGGGCGGTCCATCTCACGGTGCTGGTCTGGAGCACGATGATGCTGATGATGGACAGCATCATGAATCTGGTGTTGACATTGACGATGACGTTCTTGGTGCTGACGGAGAGCACGTAACTCATGTCGATGACGTCGTCGAAGAAGCTGTGGCAGTGGATGTCACCCTTTAGTCAGATGATGCTGAAGGAGAGCATCTTCCTTCGATCGAAGCATTCGTCGACGCAGTAGCAGGAGCTATCGTTTTTTATCATGAGAGCACTGTTGATGCAGTTAAGATATGGTCGTCGTCACCAGAGTCATCTACTGTCCATCATGGTGCAGCAAAAATTTCAAACCCAACTGAGCTGGCACGACTGAAAATAGCAAGCAAATACATGGCAAGCCCATTCGTCGACCCCTTAGTGACCTGTAGAGATGTGAGGGATAAAATCGTAGAAGACTACGAAGCTTTCAAGAAAGAGGAGTTCTCAAGGTAAGCTCGTAAATAAAATTGCAAATATTGTTTTTCAATGAAACAGTTATCCACCAAGACTTATGAAATTCATTATGTTACATATGCAGGCGTAACGTCGGCATTTTAGGGGATCAAGGGGCTAACTTTTTCATAACCTTAGAGGATCCCAATGAGGAAATGACAAGTGAACATATCGACGCATGCCTCAGCCTATTCTGCAAGCGAATGACAAGGTCGAAGTCAAAGCTGTACATTACCCATGCATGCGTGGTTGACACAATATTCTTCGTAAGTTTATTTGAAAATTGTCCAATTCTATAAATGCTAAGTTTTTGATTGCATGAAGTGTAAGCTAATGTTTACATGTTTCACAGGACACCATCCGTATGCTACACACCGAATTTCCAATAGAAGATGCCCGAGCCAAAATGCCAATTCCAGATGAGTTGCGGGGCTATGTGGAGGGTGAAAGGCCAACGTACACCAAAAAAGAGGAAGATGTGGATTTCATCCTCTTGCCTTGCAACGTTGGTGGGCATTGGGTGGTTGCAAAGATCAACTTGGTGAGATGGACGATCAAGGTGGTGGACTCAGCAAGAACTTCGAATGCTAAGGATAATGGAGTTCGTGCGGGTCAGATGACACCCTTGACGACAATGATGCCATTCATCTGCCACCAAGCCGGTTATTTCAACAACATACGTCGGAAGAGATAGGATTTGACTCTGATGCCATTGGATATTCATTTACCAAAAGCTAAAGTGCATCGACAGAATGATAGTGTCAGTTGCGGTATGTTCATGATAGAGTACATCGAGCATATTTTGCAATAAGAAAAGATTGAAATTAAGCAGAATATGATTGCCAAAATGCATCGGCAATATGTTCTAGAAATTTTTTCCAACAGTTATGAGAGCGAACCCTGAACATATAGGCCCTTGTTTGTACAATTTTTTTGGTATACAAAAATTTTTTTATACAATTCATTTTATGCACATTTTTTGTATACACAATTTATTGTATACAATTCATTGTAAACAGATATAATTCTTTCCGTATACACAATATACTTTGTACAATTATTTGATACACAATTAATTTTTTTTTGCCTATACACAATTAATTTGATACTAAGAATTTTTTCCTTTTCTATATACAATATATTTAATTTGATACACAGTCGCAAGAAGTCAGCATGTGATGCCATAAACATGATACCACTCAGCTTGTCCCAACATACATCTGCTTGCACTCAGCGTGTCACCCCAACAATCTACAATAAGTCAGCATTTGATGCCGTAAATCCACTAACACTCGACGTGTCAGTCGATAAATCTGCTTCCACTCAGCGTGTCAGAACAATTGGGCCATGGCGTGTCACGCCATAAATCTCCAGAAACTCAGCGTGTGACGCCAGTAATTTGCTTCCAGTCGACGTGTCATAAGAATTGGGCCGTCGCGTGTCATAAGAATTAGGTCGTCGGGTGTCACCCCAAGTTGGCATTAATTAATTTTCAGGTTCGACATCTTTCTCTTCTAGGCACACCGGCTGCACCAGCTCAACATTACATTGATTAACATTAAATATTTAGATTTTTCCATCCATCTAATTGCTTCCAACATGAAATTGTTCTGTATCCATCCTCCCTTATTTTTTCAGTTATTTCCAGGCTAAAATTCTATCCTGCTATTATAAAATAGTACTTCTAAATTTACACACCAAAACTGGTTATGCATGGCGGGTCAGAACAATTTAATTGTTATGCATGGCGTGTCACAACGTTTAACTTGTTATGCATGGCGTGTCACAACGTTTAACTTGTTATGCATGGCGTGTCACAACCTTTTACTTGTTATGCATGGCGTGTCTCACATTTATTCCTTATTTATTTCTTCTGTATACCTTGTTGCACATTATGGCTTAACTCACTGGTGCATCTGTGCCATGTTTTGCAGATCCAATGCATACAGTATGAGGATCTTGACATTTTGTCTGCTCGATCATTCTATGAGGCACTTTTAGTTAAGGACTTTATTGCCAAACATTTCAGGCAGATAAGCAAATACATGGCTTCTGTCTGATGGAGATTGTAATCGAAAACATTTTTACAAACAATGTAAGAATGTACTTTAACACGATCTTGATCAAACAGAGGCCTTGACAGGCTTATCTGCATGAAATGTTTGTTAACAAAGTCCATAACTAAAAGTGCCTCATAGAATGACCGAGCAGACAAATCCGTAAAGCAAAAAGAATTCAACTATAATTTTCAGACACATTTAGTTAGGCGATCAAGCTGTCTTCATTCACAACACACCCTACATTTTCAGACATTGTCCTTTGTATTGGACAGTTGTTGCGTGTGTGATCGGTTTGTTTGCAACTTGAACATGCTTTGGGTCGGTGCAATCGTGGAGTCACTGATTGACTTGGAGATGGTGCCAGATTTATGGATGGAATTGCAAATGGAGATGGGCAGTTCTGTCTGTTATGCCCGTACCTCTTGCATTGCGAACATCTCCGTGCTCGACTGCCTTCACCAGTTGATGGAATCCTTATCCTCCTAGGTTTTCCTGCTTGGCCTCGCCAAAGTATGGGCAAGACGACAATTTATTTCACATGAGGGGGGATGTCCCACTCACTAGGATGCCCTACCGGCCTAATGGATCCTGAATAACCCTCTACGAAAACGGTTGTTTTGTAGTAGTCAGCACAAAATTCAATGGATTCACGATTGCATTTACTGAAAAACACTAAAAACTCAATCTTCAAGCATAATGTAAATGCTATGTCAATTACGGTTTAAATAAGAAATAAAGATATTCTGACCTTATTGCTACAATGGCATGGTTGCATGGCAGTAAATCTGTTTGGAACTCACAACATGAACACGTCTTCCTAGATAGGTTTACAAGTCCATCCATCTTCCCGTCTTTAACTTCGAACTCCACTCGATTGATAGGCTTAACTAGAAAGCGATGTGCATCATTGAACTTTTTACTCAACTGCCTGGCAACCCAAGGGCTGAGAGGCGTGGTCACCTTGACGGCCTTCTCGTACCGTTCATTGAACCAACGTTGGAACATGTCTCTGATGAACTCGATCAAAACAGTGATCGTCATTTGTTTTGCATGCTTCAAGTATGAGTTAACACATTCTACAATGTTGGATGTCATCATTTGGTATCGCCTTGCCAGTGAACATGCACGTGCTCGTTTCTCAGGCCCTATTCTCATAAGGTCTACGTGGGCTCCCAGGTGAATTTGCTGTATCTGGTTCATATGTCTTTTGAAATCGGTCACCTTATAGCAATCTCGAGTAAGGGTGAAAAGTATACAAACATCGTCACGTTTGAACTTGTTTTTAAAGTTTTTTTTCAAGTGGTAACCGCATAAACCATGGTACGCTTCTGGGTATGCATTTTGGATTGCTTTCTTAGTGCTGAGATGCTGATCAAAAATGAACATAGTATTTTCAGGACAACCAACTGCATCACGCAGCTTGCTAAGAAACCACGTCCACGAGTCTTCGTCCTCAACATGGCCAATGCCAAAAGCAACTGGATATACGCACTCATTCGCATCTTTGCATATAGCGACAAACAGAACACCCTTGAACCTACCTTTCAGATGTGTCGCATCAATTGCAACCTAGGACGCATTACATCGCTAAACCCCCAAATACAAGCCCCGTATGACCAGAAATAATATTTGAATCTCTTTTCCTCATCAATAGCCACTATAGTCACTGTGGCAAGATTTTCTTGTTCCAACATATAAAAATACGATGGTAGTAGTTGAAATGACTCCTCTGGTGGACCAAAAACAAGCCTCTCCGCATACTCCTTTGCTTGCCAAGCCTTACCATACAAGCATTCCAATCCCCACTGAAACCTCATCTCACAAATTATATCCTTAGGTCTCAATGCTACTCCATTAGCCCAAATTTTATATGACATAAGTTCACCAATCATCTTCGCACTTGTAGTTGGAAACCGCCCTTGCAAACCATCAACGGTATAGGTGTGTACTTTGTGGAATGTCCGAACTTTCCAATATTCTCCTCTATCAGGTAACTTCGTTGCACGAACACTGAACTTGCATGCCTTGTCCTTGTAACTAACCTCATAACAAGCTTTACATGACCTTTTTACTCTTATCGCAAACTTCTCTTTTATAACCAACATGTTCAAAGCTCGTTTCAACTCGACCTTCGACGAAAACATTCTTCCTTTGTATAAGCGATCTTCGGCACATGTTGACTCCTCAGTGGTAATTGTTTGGAAAGAGAACTTTTCTGCACCTGCAATTACCCACGTACGAGATATCCTTGCATTTCCTTTTTCCTGATCACTGTCATTGAGCAATGTATCAAGGGAATGAATCCCGTTTTCACCAGCGATGGGTTATTGTATATGGGGTCATCACACTGAACATCTCCTACATCAACACCTTCAACAAGTTCCGTTTCGCCTTCAACATTATTGCAAATTGGAATGTCACTGTCATAAAAGCAGTCATCGTCTGAACTGTCATCTTGCGATTGTTCAAGCCTATCATCTAAAGTGTGATCAAATCTATCTTCACCGACAGCGAACAAATCCTCATTTCCCTCATCAAATGCAGTATTATACTCCAGCGTCGTAGTGTCACCCTCCAACCTCACATTGTTGTCCTCAACTGTCGTATTCTCATTTGACAATGGCATTACACACTCTACAGTTTCACCCGATCATTGCATTTGTTCAAGAGAAGCAAGAAATTGGTTTGATGCACATCTTGATCGAAATTGTGTAGCCAACTGTTCTGTGAATGTCGTTTGTCTACCAGGCTGCATAAACTCTTGTGCATACCTCAATTGCCATTGTTGTGGGTTACGGACCGAATGTTGTGATATATGTGAATCTCATTTTGATTGAGCTGATTACCATGTTGTCCAACTTCTCCATGTGACATAACATTTGTTTGGCATCCCTTAATGCTAACATACACAGCCGGAACATTCCTCTGTTCTAGCAAAATTAATGCAACATCCTTATCTTCTTTGATAATTGGCCGTGATAGCTCTCCGAGTGTACTGATCAATGCATGTAACTTAATCTCGTCAATTTCTAAGTTTACCCCAACAACATCTTCAACCAGCTTCATCAAGCCCACAAATGACAAATCACTCTTAACCCCCTGCATTCGTGACTCACCACCCTTGTAAATGCCATCCACCCACTGACCACCGTGTCTTATCACAAGTCGCACAATTGGAACCCCACTGAAATTTTGAAAAAAAAATATTGTCAATCATTTTACACAATACATGCCGTGATCAAAAATTTGTCAGTCTTGTTGTTACACGCTATGCATATAACGTAAAATGTTGTAACACATCATGCATATCAAGTCAAATGTCGTGACACGCCATGCATCAGTATCGTTACACGCCATGCATCACTATCGTGACACGCCATGCATCACTGTAATTACTGATTTGTTACACCAACATCCGTGACACGTTAAAAACCCAAAAAACCAGTTAACCCATGACACGTCAGGAACAACCATGACATGCCAAAAACCCATAAATTCAGTTAACCCACCACACCTCAGGAACAACCGTGACATGCTAACAACCCAAATAACTAGTTAACCCACAACACGCTAGTAACAGCAGTGACACACTAAAATAACTCTTCACTCATGTTATAGATGCATGGCATGTAACAACTCTGGGCAATGTTTCTAATTTATCTTATCATTTACACCAAATGTTTCAAAAATTTAAGTGTGTTGCAGAAATAAACCCAATAATAGGTACCTTGATGTCATCTCTGCTATAAGGTGTGTTAATCTACGACAATGTGGCCAGATGCCGAGAGATAGACCACAGCCCGATGACGATGGTGCTTAATAGAGAGTTGATAAAGCTCATACAGTTCAGAGATTTGACAGAGCTGACAACGATGGTGCTCAACAGAGACTTGCCAGAGTTGAGACAGAGAAAGATGACCGAGCCCAAACAATTGCTCGCATTTATTTTTAATGTTTTTCATTTTCTCTCTAGCGGGAGGCAAATAGCTTAAACAGCTGAGCATTTATTTAAAACGATGTTTTTAAGGGCATTTTGGTCTACTCATGTTTATTTTTGGATAGAAATAGATAACTTTATATGGGTAGTTATTTCTGAAATCACTTTATCACGAGGTCTTTTTCTCACAATTTTCTCTTTCAAAAAACCTTAGAAATCCCTAGAGCAGAAACATAAAACAAATAATCCTAACCTTACCAGCTGCATATCACAACCACAAGAAAATAAAAAATACCCTAAAAAATACAAAACAATAGATATAGTAAAATAAGAAGTTGCGTTTTAGGGAAATGATGATTGTGGTTGAAAGGGTTATTAGGGTTTGAAGTGGGTTTGGCAGTGTGTAAGAGAGAAGGTTGTTTTTTAAGGGGCTTGGACAAGTTTTTTTCTTTCTATTGGAGGAAAGAAAAATGGAGGGGTTTCAGGAAAGTGAAAAAGGAATGGTTTTAAGGTTTTGTTGACAGTGATAATGACGGTATTAGGAAAAAGAGGGAAGGATAAGGATTGGAGAGATAAGAAAAGAAATAGGGATTTCAAGTAAAGAAAAGGAAGAGAGAAAAACAGTCGTTCGACTTAAAGAGAGAAAGTGAAGAGGGAAAATGAAGAAAGGGGAAGAAAATGGGGCTTAAATACCTAAGGTTTGGGGACTGGTGCCCTTTTTGCACAAAGGGGAGGTTCCTAAACGGTACCGTTTGGAAGGATTTCAACACAACAAATGGTGAGTTTTGATAGGCTTTGGTGGGCTGCTACATTCCTTCACAGCTTAGTCACTCTTGGGTTAGTCCAGGCTTAAACAAGGTAAAGCCCATTTTCATTGTTTGTTCATTTGAATGTGGTTTGGTTTGAATGTAATTGGTTGGCTCAATTTTTTTTGAATATATATATATATATATAGGTATATGATTAATTAAAATAGGAGGATGCAAAAACTATATATAGAATAATTACATAATATTAAGGTAGGAATATTGAGTGAAAAAAAAAGTAGAAAACCATAAATAGGAAATAAATAAATATTTAAGTGTAGATAGGTAAACTATATAGTAAGAAAATAAACGATAATAGATTTAGGTATGAAGAGATAATAAATAAATAAATAAATATTCAATTATGGAAAATAGATTTAAATAGGAAAGAATAGAGAAATATTTAGTTATAGAGAAATAAATTTAGATAGATGAAAGAAAATATAGAAAAGTAAAAAATATATGTAGTTATATGAAAATAGGTTAGGTAAATGAAAAACACAAAAAATATATTTGGTTATAAAAAATAAGTTTGGTGAATAAGTACGAATAACAAACGAATATTTAGAAATAGATAAAAAATACTTAGTCACAAGAAGAGTAGATTAAGTAAAAATAAATATATACTAGATGATAATGGTAATAACAAAGTAAAATATTTATTCACAAAAAGGTAGATTAGGTAAAAAATATATAGATAAATAATAATGACAATCGTAAAATAGAATATTTGGTTATAAAAATGGATATAGGTAGAATGTAAACATTTTATAGAAGTATAGATAAATACTTGAATTCAAAAAAAATAATTAGGTAGAGAAAATATTAATGATAATGATAAAATATTTATTTAGGATATATATATATATATATATATATGTAAAAATGAAAAAGAGAGAAGTAATAAATATTTGATTACGTGAAAATAGATCTAGGTAGATAAAAAAAAAAAGTTAACAAAGAATTTGGTTATGATATATGTATAGGGATGAAATAATAAAAAATGAGGAAGAGAAAATTTCTAAATGGTGGAATAATAGGCATAATTAGGAATTAATATTGGAAGTTATAAGTATATCAAATACTATCATTGCATCATTTAAATATCGTGGCATATAGACGTATTATGTGTGCGAGTCTAAGCCCCAATGACTGGACTTTTCGAGAGAGCTTGCGAAGGTGAGTTCCTTTAGAAACTTTCCTAAATAAAAAGATACCGTCGAGTTCCACCAGTATGATGGGAGGGCTTGGAGAATGTCCTTAATAAAAGGATTTTGCTTGGCTTAGGGACTACATTCATGAAATGATTATTTCTTTACTTACAAATGACTACCTGATAATGGGATTTACTTGTTAAATTTATAAAAGTGAGTTTCTTGGGTATTTTCCTAGGTGAGAGAATATTCTAAGATTACACTAGTGTAATGGGCAGATTTGGAAAATATCCTTAATAAAAGATTTTCGTTTGACATTATTCAGACCTTTATGCCATGCATTTCATAATTTCATCATACGCAGATCACACTTGTAAAACCGAATAAGATGTTTTAATTTGCTAAAAAAAGAACAAATAAAATATGTAAACAATAATTAGGGAAACATAAGAATAAAATCAATGGTTTAGGTTATAGTAGGATAGCATGTGATTAAATGGTACTGTTTGTGGAACGGGCATCACTAGGGTGCTAATCAGTCCCCGTCCATACCCATACTCCCAAACCCAACTCTAAAAATTTGCAAACCAGGTCATTGTTTTTTAGACAGACCTAAAATCAATTTAAGATTTCATCGAATATAACAAATTTAACAGGTAGCCAATCGCACTTAGATAAAAAGATTGATGGCGACTCTTAGTTTTTAACGTCTGACGGATGGGTACTCAGACTCGTACGTTACGATAGCTTGACGACTCCACTAGGGACGTTTAGAGAGTCAAGTCGTTAATTAATCATAAGTTATTCTAAGCCTTATATAATTTAGTATTTCCTTTAGTCTTAAGCATTTATTTTACGCATTATTTGGTGCATTTATTGTTTCACTGTTGTTAGTTTATTGCTTTAAAATAATTGTGGGAAATTTAGGATTGAGGGATGTGAAACTATCGATCAAAGGTTGGTATGTTCCTTTACACATAGACATGTCTTGCTTTCATGCATAAGCATTTTACCCAGGCTTATCCTTTGTTAGGAGGGAGTTTAATAGCTACGCTCTCATGAGGTGATAACCTCCGCATGGGCAAGTGAAGACTCCCATTCAGATTAAACCTAGTTCGTTCGAAACCTATAATGGGTGATGACCGAGGTGCCTTATGTGTCTGAGTAGACGATATGGAGGAATAATTTAGGAACCTTTAGCTCCGTTGAAACCCAAACTCAACATCTAAAATACCGTGTACAACTTCCTCCTAAGTAGAGTCTTACCTGTGAGAATATACCCTTTGATTAAGAACACATGAAGGAACACTTTTCACTTTCTCTATTTTGATAAACAAATAAAGTCCCTTCTTTTATTTCTTTTGTCTTTTGAAAAATTATGAAAATGGAAAAAGAATAAAAAATGATATTTCTTTCAATCTTTTTTTTTTTTGTGAAAAGAGGGAGGGAGAGAAAGAAAGATTTTAGATCTGAATAACCTTTCCATTTCTCACTTTACATGATTTTTAATAATGTGGTTCTTTTTTATTATACTCACATTACGTGTACAATGTTTAAAATTTTCTTACATTTTAAGGGCATTTTTTCATTTTATACCATTTCATCCATCCATCAAGGCATCATTGCATTTCAAGCATTCACGCACATGACATATTTGCATCCATATGCATATATTCATCTCTTGTTTATTTCTCACCATATCTATTCCTATAATAAAGAACCACATAATGTTATTAGGTTTGAAGGAAATAGAACAAATCCACTTTTATAGAAAACATATAGAAAAGTTTCAATCAAATTTCAGTTTTCTTTTGTAATTTATTTGATTTGAGTCAAAGGGTTGAAGAATATGGAACATTAATTGGAAGTAAGGATAAATGCACTAAAGTGCAATCAAGAAAAGTTTGGACACGACATTTGAGAAATGAAAGGACAGATTGCCAAATTGGTGAAAATAGTTGAATGTCTCAACGAAGCCAATGGAATTCACCTTCAAGAATTCCTGTCGCTTCAAACTAAACCATGCTTTTAGCAACCATTGAATGAAAACTAATTTATCCTTGATAGGTCCAACACTTTACTCAATGACTCAAGTAAAGATCAAGGAAAAGTCATGAAGGGGATGGACTAGTTGGATACAAAGATGATTGAATATAAGAGCTTTACATCCAAGATGGGATCTCTGGGCCCTACACAACCTTCAAACAATGGTTGGCCACCAACCACACATCTCCAAACTTTTCAACCCATGAATGTTGGTTTGTATCCAAACTCATATCTTCACCCAACTATTTTTCGACCACTTTTTCAGCAAGCTCCTCAAGCCCAATTGTTCACACCATTTTCAACGACCCTTGCTTCTAGCCAAGGTGTCATCCAAAAACAATCAAAAAAGAAAATTTGCAAACAATTAGATCACATTCCCATTACTTACGGAGAACCTTTTCACCAGTTAGTTCAAGATCATCTCGTTGCTGTTATGCCTATGGAACCCTTGAGACCTCCATATCCATAATGGTACAACCCAAATGCAAAATGTGATTATCATGGTGGAGTCATGGGACATTCCATTAAAGATTGTATTACTTTCAAGCATAAGGTGCAAACATTAATAAATGCAAAGTGGTTTGATTCAACGTAGATGGTCAAGCATAGTGATAGGATGTCTAATTAGGTGTCTATGTGACAAAAGAGTGGGCTTTATTAGGACTTTTTCCTTTTGAGTAAAAGTTTTTAAGACTTTAGAATATTTATGTTTAGACATAATAGTTCTTAATTTTTTTGAAGTTTGTACAAACAGATTTATGTTTGTGAAAAATTATCAATAAATGAATGTATTTTTCGAATGATGCAAAGAATTGTCACGGATTGGATTGAACGTATCAAGGATTGACTTTTCAAATTTTGTTTAAGCATATTTTAAATTTTGTTTCATAATAACAAGAAGGATTTCTCAAAAAGAAAAATGAATGGAAAAAGAGCTGGTTTGAAAAAATAAATATGTTACACAACTTAGATTTTGTTGTAATCTTGTTGTTCATAAAAAGTGCCATAAATCATTCATCATCATTACACTCATACATACAATCATCCCACCATGCATTCAAGTTTGTCACATATGCATTCATCATGCATCCATTTTTTTGTAAGTAAGATCATTTGACTTCGTAACATTCAATGAAAGGAGATATAATAATATTGTTGATCCCATAAGATAAAAGATTTTTTTCCAAGTCTTTTATAAAGAAGGAATATATTTTGAAAGATTTGTAGTAGATATAATTTGTCACTCAATTTAATTTGTTTCCATCTTGTAAACAAGATAAAAGCTTAAGGAAATCCATTTACTGTTTGTGTGATACATGGGCTCAAGTTAGAATCATGGGAGATTAGCAGTCAAAACGGATGGATAAGATTGAGAAATGTCAGGAAGAGATAAGGGAACAGTTTTCAAAGTTAACAAAGATGATGATTGCCAATAAAGGGAAAGGTATTTTGAAAGATTTTCAAGTTCGCAAAGACAGAGCTAATTGCCGATGCAAGGGCAAACTATGTCTATTCTAGGGGTAAATCTTTTGACTAGATTCCAACTCTTAACTTAGATGACTCTAAAAAGTACGGAGAATTGAAAGTAGACTCGTCAAAGTCAAGGAAAGAATTGAAAATGTAACAAAAACATGGCCTTTTGGATAAGTGCCTTAAAACCATTGAAGGGATAGACATCAATGGATCTTTAAAAGCAACCAGCTTATGTTTGGTAACTGATGTGATTATCCCATCCAAGTTTAAAGTACCAGATTTTGAGAAGTATGATGGAACTAAATGCCCAAAGGCCAATATCACTATGTATTGTCAGAAAATTTCTGCACATGCACATGATGATAAACTCTTAATTTATTGTTTCTAAGACAACCCAACAAAGTTTGCAATTAAGTAGTATGTTCAATTGGATAAGAATCATATTAGTTCTTGGAAAGATTTTGCGAGAGCATTCCTAGTCCAATACAAGCATGTCACAAACATGGGTCCGGATAGGCTTTCCCTACAAAACATGGAAAAGAAAGACATTGAGAGTTTTAAGGAATATGCACAAAGATGGAAAAATGTTGCTGTACAGGTTCAACCACCTCTCATTAAAAAAGAAGCAACAATGTTGTTTATCAGTACTTTACAGCCACCATACTATGATAGGTTAATCGACAATACTACCAAGAACTTTGCTGACATAATGATTTTAGGAAAGATAATTGAAAATGCAATTAAAAAGGGTAAAATTGGAGAGAATAGTGTCAGTAACATGGAAAACTGTAACGCATCAAAGAAAGGGAAAAGGGAGGCACAAGTTATTATGTGTGTGGGGTAACAACCATAGGGCATCAATTTATACTATCTTCTTCATCCCATATTCCAACCTTCTTACCCCACTCAAAATCATATTTCTCATAACTTATATCCTTATCAACCAATTCCACAACAAAATTTTCACCCAAGAGCACTCACACCTTGACTTGTACTTCGATCATTTCCAAAACCCAACACTCGCAAATTGCTATTGCCAATCTCTAATCTTTTGCCTCTACTAATTAAGAATCAATACCTCAATCTTATGCCAATGAAGACAGTTCTAAACCCATCGACAAAGAATTATGACATTAATGCTAAATATGACAATCATATAAGGGCAATTAGACACTCAATAGAAAAATGTAGGCAATTGAAGCAGAAAATCAAAAATCTCGTCAAGGATGGCACATTGACTCTTAAGCTTATGGAACGTTGGAAATTAGCTTTGCCATAAATTAAGCTCTTGTTAAGAAGTTGAAGAAAAGCCTCAAGTCTCAAACAAATTGCTTGCAAGAAAAGTGGATGATTTGGAGTTTTTATTTTGTATTAATGTGCATGGCATGAGTAGGACTTTGTTAAGAAATATAAATTTTCAAAAATTGTAATTGAAGCTTTAACATTTTTGTTGGACAAATTTTTTTGAAGTTTTATATTAATTTGCAATATTATGTGATATAATTGATTTAATACAAGGTTTCTATAACCTATTTCCAAGATAAAAAAAATTGATAAAAAGTAATGAGGGGAAAAAGGTTTTCAACAATAAACCGTGCACATGATCTTGAAAAAATTGATGGTTACTATTTGGAACAAATCTGTTCTTATAAACATTCTCGAACCATTTCTCCAAACCCTTTGGAACCTAAAACCATTCAAATAAAGGCTATTCAAGAACTTAAATCCAAAAGAAAGCAAAGTTTCAAAAGTTCAACAACCTTAGCATGTGATACAAAAGGATAATTTTCTTTGTCAAGGCAATGATCAATATTATAATTGGTTGTTTTGCAAAATTTTTTCTTTAAATATCAAGCAAATCAGGCACTCTTATAAAGACTTTGAATGTGGTATGTTAATAAATATCAAGACTATGCTAAAGTCTTAAATATGCCAAAACCTCTCAAATTCTTTCAATTGGATGCTAAATGTGAACTTTTCAACCCATTGTCCAAAGTTATCATTTACCTATATTTTGGGGCATGATGACTAAAAGAACAAGATTACCCAATACCTTGACTTCAAAAATCGCCCATTTCCTTCTCACATTTAGCAAAGGTATTTTTTGTCATAAAGAGTTGATCATGATAAAAGATTTTGATATTAGATCTCTAAAGGCTTTTAAGAAATCTTTGTTGTTAGGAGTTGTCCCCTTAGCCTTTATTTGAATGGTTGATTAAGGAAAAACATTCTCAATAAGTCGTTCCATTTTCGAAAGGTTGATTCAAGATTGAGTTGTGAAGAAGCAAAACAAAAAAAAGAAGAAAAAGAGAGAGAAGAAATATGAAAATGAGAGAACGATGAAGATAGTTGATAATGACATTATGCACTTGAGATACTCAAATGTTGCCAAAAAGTGAAAAAACAAAGAAAAAAATCAACCTTTGATCTTAAATACTTCATTTTTAGGGATTGCTCTTCAATATAAGTAACCATAGTTGAGAGGATAAATGACCATATTTCATTTTTCCTTCACAAATGAGAAATTATCCACTTGCTACCCCTTTGAGCCTATTTAATTTTCTCTAAAATGCACCTCAACCAAAGATCACCTCTTACATTGAGGGGCAACTATGTAAGACAATTTTTATTAAAAGCATGGATGATGAAAGATTCATTCTAAAAGAAAAATGAATATCCTATATATCATGGGGGCAAATGCGAATTTGAGTTTTTGAAAATTTTGAACCCAATCTATCAAAATACAAAAAAAAAATGGGGAAAAAGAAAAAGCATAGAGAAGAAATGATGGAAAAGCATACTTTGAAAAAGGACAAATGTTTAAAAGAGTCATTTACATGACAAGAAAAGACCTTTGATTTGATCACCCTTCAATACATGTTTTGAGCCTTCTATCCATTTTTTTTAGAACCCCTAACCATAGCCTACAATACTTGCTTGAAGAAGTCCATTTTTATCAAGTGTGGATACTTATATTGAAGAGCTTTCTTATAAAAAGAGATCATCATATAAAAAATGAGACATTGATTTCTTTTCTTGGTCAAAATTACCCTTTTAAATCCCTTAATTTATTTTAGACAAAGTTTGAATTTTTCAAGTGCTTGATGGAAAAATCAATGAAATAAAAAAAATGGAAGAAGACGTGAAAAAAAAAAAGATAAAGCTCTAGGGTGAAAACCCGAAAGGGCAGTTTAGGGCAAAAATGAAAACTTATGAAGCCATTCATGATTTTGACTAAGGTTGTAACAAGAAACACTAAAAAGAACCATTTTAGGCAACTAGAATGCATTGGACACCTTCAAAGTGTTTAAGACTTTTGAATATTAATGCTGAATTTTGAACCTTTTTCTTTCAAAATAGCTTTATGCAATATTAAGCTTTTAATAGCTAGTCTTGACATTTATTATCTTACCACACATCTTGAGACTAAGAAAGTGTCAAATTTGATTGTGAATTGAAAAGAATCTTTTTGCAAGATCTGATTCTAAAAGTGCAAGTCTAGAAAATCACCATTCATCTGTGAGCTTAGACAAAGAAACTTTAATGTTTCTTCTTTTCTCCATGAAATGGTAAAACCCTTTTTATTAACCAAGACTTTGATGTGTTACACCATCTAGTCCATTTGAAAGATCAAATTATCATCCAAAGTCCTTTCAAGCAATAATCATCAGTTTTTCAAGATATTATGGTATCACATGTTATGAAAGTGTTGAATTGACTCATTTTTGTTCCCAAAACCTAACTATCTTTGATCATTAAAATAGTTTTGTGGGGCAATTTTAGTGGCATTTTGTCATAGTTCAACGTTTTTGAAAGTAAAAAGACAATGTG
The DNA here is from genome assembly GCF_053813885.1 of Theobroma cacao. Taxonomy (NCBI): domain Eukaryota; kingdom Viridiplantae; phylum Streptophyta; class Magnoliopsida; order Malvales; family Malvaceae; genus Theobroma; species Theobroma cacao. The sequence continues at coordinate 12,201,700 of NC_142639.1, forward strand.
TTTCAAAAAGGAAAAAGTTCTTGATCTTTGTAAAGTAACTTTTGTTATCGTAATATGAAGATCAAGAGTTTTAAATAATGAGACAAGCATTTTTATGGATCATTTCTCAAGGATCAAGAAGTATGTAACCATTGAAATGAAATTTGAATTGATATATGATTCTTTGGTGATATCTATTTTCAGGAAATGATTTCAAGAATCTGGAACGATATGACAAGACTTGCAAGAAAGTCCTTTTGTGACAAAAAGTTTGGCAACTGCACAAAAATCATAGAAAAGTGTGCAAAGATAGGAATAATGGCTTTTAATAGAGGAATACATTGAAATAAAATGATGAAATAAGAGTTATTTTCCTTTTATCATGCAATCATGCATACATGTACATGACCATGCAACGCTAAGGTTGAAAATTTTCATGCAATAGTCAACATTCACACATATTTTCTATGCATTTGGAAAGGTAAAAGCCCATCCAACATAAGAATCTTACAAAGACATCAAGCTTTGATTGATTCGAGAACCACTTTGAAAAATTTCAAGTAATTAGTGTCAATATTTCTTTAAAGTTACATAGCCTTATTTAAAGATGAGGAGCAACCTTCTTTTATGAAACCTCCGGTTACATATTTAAAACCTCCAAATACATCTTCAAAACCTTTGAGTATGTCTTCAAAACCTCTTGGTATATTTCTAAAACCTCTAGGTACATCCCCAAAACCTCTTAGTACATTTTCAAAACATCAAAGTGCATTTTTAAAACCTTCGGGTACATTCTTATAACACTTTCTGGTAACTAGTATCAATATTTAGAGATGAGGAATAACCTTTTCTTATGAATTCTCTAGGTACACATTCTAAAACCTTCGGGTACATCTTCAAAATCTCTAGATACATCTTTAAAACCTTCGGGTACATTCTTATGAAATCTTCAAGTACTTTATCTAAAACCTCTGGGTGCACTTTTTAAAATTTCTAAGTACATTCTTCAAAACCTTTGGGTAATCATTTGTTTTGTTTAAAGTTGTCTAAGCCTCGGATGAGGAGTTGTTTATTTTTTGAATTATTTTAAAGGTCGTATAAGCCTAGGATAAAGAGTTATTTAACCAGGTCAAGCATAGTGTCTACATCTTTGCACTATCCCTGATCGTAGGAATATGCAAAGAGGGGTAGCTATAGCACTATGTTTTTATTTCTATATAGGCTTTTATCTTGCATTTGATTTTATTTTTTATTTTTATTTTATTAATTATTTGAATCAAAGTCCATTAGGTGTCTAGTGGGCTTTAGGTGGTCTAAATTTTGTTTTAAGGCATTAGGCTTAATGAACAGACCCAAAGTGTAAGTCTGTTAATAAAAACAAATCCACTTGGCTAAAATGAAATTAAAATGAATTAAACTAGGCAAATGAGATTAAATTTAACAGCCTAGGATGAAAACTAACCAAATCAAATAATGTTCTGGAAATGAAATAAAAAAAACAAAAGAAATAAAAAGAGGAAGAAAATAAAAAAAAGAAAAGCCAGTTAAGCATGGCGACAAAGCCATGCCCAGAACCCTACCAGATACAATGGGCATTGCCAAACGTGAAGAATCCAATTTTGGCATGATTGCTCAACAAGGTGCCAGGGAGGGGGGGGGGGGGGGGGGGGGGGGGGGGGGAAGGCATAGGTGGCACCTCCAACACCCAATAGGGCAACTATAAAATGCTGCCCTCTTCCCAAATCACATTAGGTCGGATTTCATGAAAAACCCTAGGAACAGATTTTCCAAAAACCTTAGAAATTCCTAGAGCATAAACATAGAACAAAAAATCCTAACCTTACCAGCCGCTTATTAAAATAGCAAGAAAATAAAAAATGCCCTAAAAAATACAAAACAATAAATATAGTAAGATAGAAACGGGGTTTGGGGAAAGGATGATTGTAGTTGAAAATGTTATTAGGGTTTGAAGTGGGTTTCGCATTGTGTAGGAGAGAAGGTTGTTTTTTTTTTTAAGGCTTGGATGGGTTCTTTTCTTCCAATCAGAAGAAAAGAAAAATGAGGGGTTTCGGGAAAGTGAAAAAAGAGTGATTTTGAGGTTATGTTGGCGGTGATAATGGCAGTATTAGGAAGAAGAGGGAAGGAGAAGGATTAGAGAGATAAGAAAGGAAATAGAGATTTTCAATATAGAGAGGGAAGAGAGAAAAACAACTATTTGGCTTAGAAAGAGAAAGTGACGAAGGGATATGAAAAGAGAGAAAAAAAAAAGTAGGCTTAAACATCGAGGGTTTAGGGACCTTAAACGATGCCTTTTTTGCAATTGTTGTAGAGCAAAAGGGGAAGTTCCTGAACGGCACCGTTTGGAAGGATTTGAACACAGCAATGATGCGTGTTGCTGGGCCTTGCTGGGTTGCTGTGTTCCTTCATAGCTTAGTCACTCTTGGGCTAGTCCAAGCTTCAACAAGGTAAAGCCCATTTTAGTTGTTTGTTCATTGAATGTGGTTTGGTTTGAGTGAATTTGGTTGGTCCAATATTTTGTTATATATATATATATATATATATATATATATATATATATATATTTATAAGTATATGATTAATTAAAATAGGAGGATGCAAAAAATATATATAGAAGAATTACATTATATTAGGGTAGGAATATTGAGTGAAAAAAAAAGCAGAAAACCATAAATAAGAAATAAATAAATATTTAGGTGTAGATAAGTAAAATATATAGAAAGAAAATAAAAGATAATAGATATAGGTATGAAAATATAAAAAATAAATAAATAAATATTCAATTACGAAAAATAGATTTACATAGGAAAGAATAGTGAAATATTTAGTTACAGAGAAATAACTTTAAATAGACAAAAGAAAATATAGAAAAGTAAAAAGATATATGTAGTTATATGAAAAATAGGTTAGGTAAATGAAAAAAAAAACAGAAAATATAGTTGGTCACAAAAATAGGTTTGGTTAATAAGTAAAAATAACAAAGGAATATTTAGAAGTAGAAAAAAAATACTTAGTCACAAGAAGAGTAGATTAGGTACAAATAAATATATACAAGATAATAATGGTAATAACAACATAAAATATTTATTGACAAAAAGGTAAATTAAGAAAAAAAAATATAAAGATAAATAATAATGACAGCAATAAAATAGAATATTTGGTTATAAAAATGGATATAGGTAAAAAGTAAACATTTTATAGAAGAATAGATAAATACTTGAATTCAAAAAAATAATTAGGTAGAGAAAATAAGAATGATAATGATAAAATATTTATTTAGGATATATATATATGAAAAATGAAAAATAGAGAAATAATAAATATTTGATTATGTGAAAATAGATCTAGGTAGATAAAAAAAATAAGTTAACAAAGAATTTGGTTATGATATATGTATAGGGATGAAATAATAAATAATGAAGAAGAGAAAATTTTCAAATGGTGAAATAATAGGGTTAATTAGTAATTAATATTGGAAGTTATAAGTATATCAAATACCATCATTGCATCATTTAAACATCGTGGCATATAGACATTTTATGTGTTCAAGTCTAAGCCCCGATTATAGGACTTTTCGAAAGAGCTTGCGAAGGCAAGTTCTTTTGAAAAATTTTCTAAGTGAAAAGAGACTTTCGAGTCTCACCAGTATGGTGGGAGGGCTCGGAGAATAACCTTAATAAAAGGCTTTTGCTTGCCTTAGGGACTACATTCATGTAATGATTATTTCTTTACTTTCAAATAACTATCCCGATGATTGGATTTATTCATTAAACTTGCAAATGTGAGTTTCTCAAGTATTTCCCTAGGTGAAAGAGTATTTTTAGGGATTTGGGAAATATCTTTAATAAAAGGTTTTCGTTTGGTATTATCCAGACTTTATGCCATGTATTTCATAATTGCATCATGCATATGTCACACCCGTAAAACTGAATAAGATGTTTTAATTTGCTAATAAAATAAAGAATAAAATAAGTAAGCAATAACTAGGGAAACATAATAATAAAATCAATAGTTTAGGTTATAATTGGATAACATATGATTAAATGGTACCCTTCATGAAACGGGCATCACGAGGGTGTTAATCTTTCTTCTTGTGTAACCGTACTCCTGAACCTAACTCTAAAAATTCACAAACCTAGTTATTATTCTTTAGACGGACTTAAAATTAATTTAGGACTCCGTCAAATATAACAAATTTAACAAGTGACCAACTGCACTTAGATAAAAAAGATTAGTGGTGACTCTTAATTTTTCACATCTGACAAATGGGCTCCTGAACGCTCACATTACGATAATTAGCTCACGTGATTTTCTGTTGTGTGTGATACATGCTCCATTCACCTGTCAACTTAGCCCTTAATTTTAAGAAATCGAAAAATGTTTTGACCATTGATTGTTACAATTGAAACATTTGGTGCTTAATTGAAAAAGTGTCTAAATGTTTAGCCCTAATTTAGGCATTTAGCCGATTTTAAATATAAATAGAAATTAGTATTCCTATGCAAGTTCATATAAAAAAACAAAAAACTAATGAAATTCTCGATGTGCTTTTTCAAGATTACAAAGAAGCATTTGCTTGAATAAAAGAATATAAATTTACAAGGGGAAAGCAGACGTAAATAAAAGAGTACAACTTATTTCTGATTTTAACTTCTGTGGTGGAATTTAAAGATTATTCTGATTTTGTTGGTAATCTTGATCAACAATTTCAAGGTCATCCTGAAGCAACGTTGATCACTTGTCTTGATCCACATTGTTGATTATTCTATTTTTTGAAATTATTTTAGTCCAATTTTGTTATTAAATATTAGTTAGTCCTTAATTTTTAATTGTAATTTAGTTATTTTTATAATTAGTTTATTTTTAAGTAAGTTATTTTAATTTTATGTTTATTTCCTTTAATTTGGTTATTATTTATTAGTTTTTATATTTTTGTAGGAACTAAGGGAATTGGGCTTAATTTTGGAAAGTAAGGTGTTGAAAGACCCGAAAATCTGCTTGCATATGCTTTAATGTTTTGATCATAACTTGTGCTACAGAATTCTAAATACTGCGATTCTTAGACCATTGGAAAGCTAAGAAATAAAGATAAAAGGGATCACTTTATCCAATTCTGCCTTAAAGATAGAGAAAATCACATTGAAAAATGGCTGGCTCTACTATTGGGGGAATGACAATTTTAAAACTAACAATTGATGTTTGGGCCTTTCATTACGCTTTTAAGCCCAATTAAATCATAGGTCAACTTAGGGAACTATAGGCTAAGTTTGTTAATATAAATAGGATATTTTTAAGAGACATTAAGGTAGACAACTTTTGGAGATTCAAGAAGCTAGAAGTGGAGGTTGAAACTTGGAGAGCAAGACTGTAATTATTTGTTTTGTTTCTTCTTTAGCTTTATTTTTCTTGTTACTCTCAATGGTTGAAATTTATATAATGTTATTTGTCTTTGCAATTATGAGTAGTTGATTTTCTTTTTCTAAGATTGTAATTAAACTCACATATAATCTAAATTTTTAATCTTTTCTTACCTATCTTTAATGAGATTTGAATTGTTTATTGTAATTTGTTCTTAATGCTTTTAATTGTCTGGTCACCAATTAAATTGATTTAGGAACTAAGCAAACTTGGGAAATAAGTTTAGTGTAGACTAAAATTGGGATAGCATATGATCATATTAATTGATTTGCGTATAGAATAGGGATACACCTATAGGCTATATGTAGTCAGATTAGAGCTTGAACTTAATTTCAATTCACATAAAGATATAGTGTTTTGGTTAAAATAAATACTTTTATAAAATGAGTCGAGAGACCCTTATAAATAATTGAGGACTCTAGGTTAGCAATTCAATCTATTGAAATAAGTAGAGGAACAAAGGTAAGATTTAGATGAAGTGTGAAGGATATTGTAATCCTAAGCTTTTTTGATTTGATCTTTACTGAAGTTATTATTACTTTGATTTTTCTTTTTAGTTTAAATTTTAGTTAATTATTTTTAGTTAATTAATTTAGTTATTTGATATTGATTGTTTGGAAAAGATTTAAATTGTTTTAATTTTAATACTTAGTAAAATTTTAGATCAATTCTCTGTGGGATTGATATTCTGCTTGCTTATATACTATCTATTTGATACGTACACTTTCATAGTAAAATTTTAACTGACAATTGTTGACAAGACTAACTGCCAATTTTTAAAGGTGACCCTATGGCATCCATAATCATTATCTTGATCCACATTATTGATGGTCATACTCGTTAATTCCTAAATGACCTTAAAGTATCCTCAATAGCCTGTTGTGATCCACACCGGTGACCTTAAGGCACCTTTGATCACTTTTCTTGATTCATATTGTTGATAATCTTGCGAATCCCAAGACATCCTTACTGGTCTTGATCCAAGTTGATGATAATCTGGATCATGAATTCCAAGGTGACCTTAAAATTTCTCATTCAAAGTTGAGGTTAGGGTAGTGCCAACATAAAGTTAAGCATGTTTACCCAAAATAGAGGTTCAAAACTAGCAAGATCATGTACCTCATCATACATGGCAATCCACAAATCCTTACATGGCAATTTACATATACCTCATGAGATCCCTCCATATATGGTGATCCATCATTCATACTTGGTGAGATCATTACACTAATGTGGTGAAAACCTTACATATACATGGTGAGATTTCCACTCACACGTGATGTCACGACCCTAAATTCTCATCGAGTCCGTGACAACCGTCGCGACGTCACGATAGGCACTCATTACCTCGAATGCCGATCGGAACCTCGCAAGGTTTAGCATCAACTTTCGCATCTCCCAGGTGAGCGACAGTTATTAAATCTTGTATTTCAGGAAATCATAAGTCATTTCCAAATCAAAACAATAAAATATTATTTTTTGGCTCATAGGGGCATTTTCGTCATTTTTTTTAAAAAATACCGAAACCCGCCAAAAACATAGTGTAAAAGCTAAATATGTTCATACATACGTTAAATCAGATAACTAAAGTATAAAATTACTTTTACAGTGACACGTGGATCCACATCTAACCAAAATGCAGCGAAAGCTGAAAACCTACAGCTTTTGTCGATTCAAGTCCAAATAAAGGTCCTTGTCAAAGTCAGCTAACTATGGAATTTCTCGAGCCTGAAATGTGAGGAAATGAGGGTGGTGAGATTATAAAATCTCAGTGAGTAAACAAACACCATCTAAACTATCTAAAGTCGAGTAAATGGAGATGAATTAAAATATCATTTTCCAATATATGTTTCATAACATGAATGTTCAATTTACTCAATTAATCAACATGGCTTATATATCTCACAAAACTTGGCTCTTGCCAAAATCATTCTCGCGGGCACTTTCGTCAAGGTATCCCACTAAGACCACCAAGGCTGTTAAATGTCCCATACCCATAAACATGTTTTCGCATCTGACACACAGCCGTTTCTTGGCGTTGGCTGAGTCTCACTCTCACGCGGTGGTCCACGTGAAGTGCACTCAAATCTTTACCTCAGGAGATACTTCATCCAACATCTCCCCCCGAAGGTAAATATATAATTGGTTTACCGTGCCCCTCTCATAAGCAGTCCACGAAAACCCCCACCACTGCAGTGAATATGGATTATTTTATCTACCATCTGATTTATAAAATCCTTATCTGCATGACATGACAATTTATCGCAATCTGGCATTTCAAGGCTGAATACATAGTTAGTATATATAATTTTGACACAAATACCGACTTTGCCATTCATGCTCACATATTGCTATAAGCCATATAATTTAAAACACAATTTATAACACAAGCAGACAGTCTCCAATTACTCTAATTTCAAAACCAGTATTCAATTTTTCAGAGAATTTATAAAATTATTTTATAAAATCACAATTTCTCCTAAAACATAGCAATTTACCATTTAAACCCATTTTCTATAAAATCACATAATTGTATAAAACTACTCTAAATAATTAAGACGATAATAAGTTTACTCACAGTTTTATGAGTCAATGTACTCCTAATCCCAGTCTTCAAACACAATCTCTGTACTTTTACCAGTGTAATTTGCTCACCGTATATCCACAATGTACAATACATAATTCACCACATTAATGCTTAATCATTATAAAATCAATTCAGGCTCGATGTATATGCATAATATGATATGCAACTTATCCGGCTACAACTTAAATGCGGTGCTGACCTAATTCGGTCTATTACCCAATTAAATGACAATTGTGTCCGATTTGGCTCCAAATTGCTCCATTTCATTTCTAATATCTCAATTCACTAAATACAATTCAAATAACATCAATTTCAGCATCAAAACCCTCCCATTTCTTCATGGAAAAATTTGACCATTACAGTGCACTAACACCGTGATTTTTCCTACTTAATTTTCTTACCATTATTCATCATTTTTAAGTCATTTCTCTTGAAATAATAACAATCCATCACCCACACACATCAAAGAAGATTTGGCCATGAAGATTCATGGAGAAAATGGATTCTTTTCTTGTTGTTTTGCTTCTAAATATGCTAAACTAACCTTAATCACTAACATAACTTAAAATCAAACAATTCCAACTTCATTCTCTCTCCATACCCATTTTGACCAGCCATGAATTTATCATGAAAACATGCTTTTCAACCATGGAAATTAAGGGAAAATGCATAGGGAAAATAGTTCATAAACTAAAATCAAGAAATTTTACCTTTTTCCACTTGATTTCCTTGAAAATCCACACTTTTCTCTTGAATTTCTTTCCACCTATGGTTTGTTCTTTCTTTCCCCTTTGTTTTCTTGCTATGGCCGGCCATAATGAAGAGAAAATGGTGGTGTGGGCTGATTTTTATAGTTAAATAATATAATAATTTAAACTTACCACATGACATTCCATAATTGGTCTATTTTTTAAAATTCTTATCTTTTAAGCTTTAAATCTCCACCACACATTATTCAAGGGTCAAAAATGATGATGGGTGAAGACCTTGTGCTGGAAAAATGTTCTGAGGGTGCAAAATTACTGTTTTGCCCTCAGAGTGGCAAAATTACCATTTCACCCTTATACTCCAAATTATACATGAATTAAAAATTTTCACTTCTAAACCTCAAATCATTCTTCAATACTCAAATCATACTCCAATAAGTCAAATGGAGCCAAAAAATCTTTTCTAAAAATTCTCATTTTGTCCCCAAGTGGCAAATGACCATTTTGCCCCTAGATAGTGAAAATTCCGTTTTGACTCCAAATTGATCCTCGAACTCCAAATCACCATTTTAAATCATTCATGGACTGTGAAACTCTTAATTTCACCTTAAAATTCCTATTTGAACTAGTTCGAGGCTTAATCGACTTAATGGTACCATTAGGGGCAATATCGTCTTTTAACGATTCCTCGAACTTCCTAAATATGCAAACATTCTATTGAGCATGTAAATGACGTCGTAATTATTTTATAGAATAGGGTTTGACACGTGATGAGCTCTACACATACATGATGAGCACAATTCATATATGGAAAAATGCCTACACGACAATCCACGCATACCCCCATGCACATGGTGAACCGCATTCATACATGGCGAGCTCTACACACACTTGATGGTCCTAGTTCATATATGACGAAATCCTACATAGAGATTCACGCATACCTGACGAGAGTTTTATACAAACGTGGGATGGTAATGGTACCTTGTTATAGGGTACCTTATAATTGGATTTAGGATGAGTACGAGTAGTGATTTCAGTACCCGTATTAAGTTCGAGTAAGGTTCAGGTACCATCCATTGGGTACCCAATACTCGAACTCGATACCTTTTTATCAATATTTTATTATTTATATATATTATATAATTGATAATAGTTGAAAGGAAAGAAAAAAATTTTGAGGAAGAAACAATTGCTATAACGGTAATAGGCCTTTTTATAAAAAGGCTATTTACAAAGCAAAATAAAACGATGTTGTTGCAAACAATAGTTAACATAGAAAAAAGAAAAAAATAATTGAGCCCACAGCACAGTCTGCAACTCCTAACAAACACTTTGTGTTTAGCCACCTAGCCTTTTACATTCCCAAAGAAATAACAACTAACAGACATAAGGAGGAATAAAGAAAAAAGTAAATAAATAATAAGAATACTAGGCACATGATGGGCACAGTTAAGTAACTAAAAAGAAGTCATAATACAAACACTTGTCTTTTACGTTACCCATTAAACTTAAATCCATTTCGTGCCAAATGTAGCAAAATTGATCTTCATTCTAACACACGTCTTGAAGATCTATTTTGTAGCCTCCAAGTTTGAACCCTTAAATCTTTCTTTGTTAAGTCCTTTAGTGAATATATATGCTATTTGATCAATGGTGCTGCAATACTTGAGAGAAATCTCTCTATGCTTCACAACATCCTTGATAGCATGATATTTGATCCTTATATGCTTGGTCCTTCCATGGTTTAGGACTAAAGTGTAGTGGATTTTGAGACATGGCTATAATTGATTTGTTGTCCACCCAAAGTGTAGTTGATTCTTCTTAGTTAAACTTCAAATCCAGAAGAATCTTTCTTAACCATAATGCCTTATTTGCAATATATTCTGCTTCAGTTGATGATTGGGCCACAATGTTTTGCTTCTTAGAGTTCCAAGCAAAAATGACACTTCCAAACGAAAAATAGTACGTACTAATGCTTTTTTAATCATCCACACTTCCACCCTAATCATTGTCATAATAGCCTCAAGCTTCTCTTTGTTTGATTTACTAAACTTCAAGCCATAACTCAGGGTTCCTTTAATATACCTGAGTACTCTTTTAGTAACAATTAAATGGATCTTAAAAGGTTATGCATAAATCTAGAAAGTAAACTAGTGGCATATATAATATCAGATCTTATAGCAAAAAGATACAAAAAACTACCTATTAAATTCCTGTAGTATATGTCATCTTACTCAGCACCTCCATCATCACTAATGAGCTTGCTACCATAAGCTAAAGAAGTTGCAACTTGTTAGTTAAAATCGTACTACGCAAGTATACGTATCGAATAGATAGTATATTAGCAAGCAGAGTATCGATCCCACAGGGAATTGATCTAAAAATTCACTAAGTACTAAAATTAGAACAATCGAATCTTATCCAAACAATCAAAATTAATTAATTAACTAAAATTTAAACCAACAAAAAAAATCAAAGTAATAAAAACTTGAGAAAATATCAAATCAAACAAGCCTAGGATTACAATATCCCTCACACTTCATTTAAATCTTACCTCTCTTCCTTAACCTATTTCAATGGGTTGAATTGCTAACCTAGAGTCCTAAATTATTTATAAGGGTCTCCCGACTCATCTTATAAAAATATTTATTTTAACCAAAACACTATATCCCTATGTGAATTGAAATTAAAACAGATTCATTAAGTTCAGACTCTAATCTGGCTACATATGGCCTATAGGTATATTCCTATCCTATATGCAAATCAATTATTATGATCATATGCTATCCCAATTTTAGTCTACTCTAAACTCCCTTTCCCAAGTTTTTTTAGGTTCCTAGATCAATTTAATTGGTGATCAAGCAATTAAAACCAGTAAGAATAAATTAAAATAAACAATTTAAATCTCATTAAAAATAAGTAAGAAATAGATTAAAAACTTAGACTACATGTGAGTTCAATTGCAATCCTAGAAAAAGAAAATTACCCACTCATGATTGTAAAAACAAATAACGTTAAAATAAATTTAACCGTTGAAAGCAACAAGAAATTTAAAAGCTAAGGAAAAACACAAAACATTTATTGTCGTCTTGATCTCCAAGTTTCAGCCTCAACTTCTAGCTTCTTGAATATCTCAAAGGTTGTGTCCCTAATGTTATCAAACATATCCTATTTATACTAATAAGCTTAACTTAAAGTTCCTTAGCTGACCTAGGGTTTAATTAGGCTTAAAAGTGTAATAAGAGGCCCAAAAAAATCAATTGTCAATCTTTACAAATTTTCATTCCAGGCACAATACGTCTAGCCATTTTTCGACATGATTTTCTTTATCTTCAAAGCAAAACTGGGCAAAGTGATCTTCATGAAAGTTATAGCTCTATCTCTTAGCTTTCCAATGATTAAAGAATCCCATCATTTGAAGTTCTGTAACTTGAGATATGACCAAAATACTGAAACATATGTAAGCAGATTCTAGGTCTTTCAATACCTTACTTTTCAAAATTAAGCCCAAATTGCCTTTAATCCTACAAAAAATATAAAAACTAATAAATAATAAACAAATTAAAAGAAATAATTATAAAATTAAAATAACTAACTTAAAAGTAACCTAATTATAAAAACAACTAAAAATAAGTAAATTATAATTGAAAATTGAGGACTTAGCTAATATTTAATAACAAAATTAGAGTAAAATAATTATATAAAATAGAATTATCACAACTACTTTGCAATTATCCATTTTAAACTTCTTTAGTAGTTTTGAGGCATATTTCTCTTGATGCAACAATATGCAATTAGTTTTCTGACAAATTTATAGGCCAAGGAAATAGGACATCTTCCCTAGATCACTCATATCAAATTCATTCTACATTTTAGCCTTAAAGTCATTTATCAAATCACCGTTGGTTTAGTGATGAGTAAGTCATCAACATAAAGTGACACTATCAAACAAACATCATTTCCTGAGTTTTTAACATATAAAGTATGTTCATTCTCACTCCTAATGAAGCCTTAACTCTATAAGTAACTATCCATCCTTTCATGCCATACCTTTAAGGCTTGCTTGAGCCTATAGAGAGTCTTGATTAGCTTGCACACTTTATTTTCTTTGCCTGGTTCAATAATGCCTTTAGGTTGCTCAACATAGATGTCTTCATTGATTGTGCCATTCAAGAATGCTGACTTGATATCTAAATGCCAAATTTCTCAATCTTCTTCAACTACAAATGCCAATAGTAGCCTAATCATATCATGTCAAGCTATTGGTGCAAAAGTTTCAAAGAAGTCTACACCATATACTTGAGAGAAACCTTTCACAATCAACTTGGCTTTAAACTTGTTGATTAAGCCATTAGAGTTAAGCTTTATTCTATACATCCACTTAATTTCTATAACCTTTTTCTTGTGATGGTTATCAACAAGAATCCATGTTTGGTTCTTTTTAATCATTGACATCTTAGCTTCCATGGCTTGTCTCCAATTGCCATCTGTAGCTACTTTAGTAAAGAAACTAGGTTATGTAATATCAACATAGCATTTGGAATAAATGTCTTGTGAAGACCTTGTTCTTCTTATAAAAGCCTAATCAATATTTTCATCTAAATTTGGATTAACTTCTAACTCAAATAGTGATCTGCAACAATTTCTTGGCTCTGTGTACTTTCAACAAAGTTAGCATCCCAATTCCGTCTCATGTTCTCATCAAAAAATATATCTCCACTAACAAAAAATTTCATTGTTTTAACATCCAGTACCCTGTAACCCTTTGAAACTTCACTGTACCTAAGATGTACAGTAACAAGAGACTTCTCATATAGCTTAATCCTTTTGGCATTAGGTGTTTTAGCATAACCTATGCAACCATAGACTTTCAAATGTTTAAAAAAGGGTTTAAAGTTGTACTAGGCTTCATACAGAGTCTTGTCTACTAAAGCCTTAGTTCAAATTATGTTGAGTAAGTAGTTTGCTGTGGTTACAACTTTTGCCCAAAAAGACTTTGGTAGGTCTTTTTCAATCAGCAGACATCTTGCCATCTCCATTATAGTTCTATGGAGTTAGATTTAAGTGGATTGATGTGATTGTGTAAAGTATAGATTTAAAAAATTTCTTTTATCAATGAAGCAAGCAATCCAATTACACAAGCAGAAACACATATCATTCTCATTGCAAGTAACATAATCACATCCTGAAAAATAAAAATCTATTAAGTAAGAAAAAAATATACCTTTTATTTTGAAATTTTTATTTTCGGACACCACTACACCAATGATTGATTTCTTGACCAAACAAGTTTACCACTTATTCTTTAAGAATACTTTCAACTTGAACCTTGAGTGGACAAGGTGTGAAATGCTATACTATAAGATGGCAACCAATTTTGTCTCTCTTTTCTTCCTAAAAATTAATGGTTATTTTTCTTTCATAAAAAGTTCAGCTAAAAATGGGAGAGAGGAAGAAAGATACAACAAAGTTTGGAGGAGGACGAAAGAAATGATTGCTGAAAACTTTTTTAAGAAAAGTATGTACATTTCTTTTCTTTTGATCTATTTTCTTTTTATTAAAACTCTTGCCTTAAAAGTTTAATCAAAATCAAACACCTTTAAATCAATCTTGACCATCAATTTAGAATTATAAAAGCATCAAACATGCCCCATAATTATCAAAATTAAAATTAAGAACAAATTATTTATTTCTTTAATTATCATTTAGAGTTCTTCATAAAATAAAACTCCTTGTTGAATAATAACTCTTATTTTATTATTATCTATCTTTATTTAAAAAGAATTAATAATAAATAAAAAAATGATAGTCAAACATGGAGTCTCCTTTTATCAACATGGATATCTAGATTCATTTTGCAAAAATCCTTCTAACATTATGTTAATTAAGATAACTCTTGCCTTTAATTAAAACAAAAATATGTTATTTTGTCTAAATTGAGACAAATATGTTTTCTTGTCTAGATTAAGAAAAACATATTTTTCTTGTTTTAAATTAAAACAAACATATTTTCTTGTCTAAATTAAGACCAAACAAATTTTTTTGTCTAAATTAAGACAAACATGTTTAAGTTGCCATTATTGTACACAATTGAATTAATCAAATAAAACATGCATTCCAACTTAAACAAGTTGAATTCTACGAAGTTAAGTGAGAAATATATTTGGACATAGATATTCCAAGCTCCAATAAACTTAGAATTATTCTTAACCTCATTAAAAAATAATTCAAGCTTATTAGCCATGAAATCACTCCACCATAGATTCATGATTGCACTCTTGGATTAATTATAATTACAAGAAATAATTCAATACTTGATATTAATTATTAGTTGTCCAATTTCAAACTTTATATTGTGAACCCTCATAACCATCCAATGACAAAAGGAGAAATTACTATTTTACCTTTTATGTCAATTTTGTCCCCTAAACGTAAATTTCATCCAATTAGTGATTTAATATTCTAGATCTAATGTTTTGAGTATCTAGATGTGATGAGTAGCTAATTTATCAGTCCACTAGACCTAGATTAATCACCAATCTTCCTAAAATCACTAGAAGTGATGTTAATACTCTATTATTTGGATATATGTTCCTAAATGTTCATATCGATCATAATCTCAAAATACGGAGTCTATATCAACGCTTCATGATGATCATGTTCATTGTATATCAAAGATTATAAGGAGATTAAACACAAGTCCATTATCTATCAAGATTTCAGTTAAACTTAAATTTGATTCTCACAAGATTCCAATTCCTGTTATAGTGTCATTACTCGAAGTCAACCATTTCGATAATTTGAGACTCATCATTCCCTTGAAGTAAATCACATTTGTTTCATTGGAAGTAATCTGGGCACTGCAGCCTAAACACAATAAAGTGACTAGCTTTATTATATGGTTGTGAACAATTTTTAGATTCAATAAAAATACATGTCTCTTATGTATGATTCTTTATACAAATGTATTTTAATATCTCAATAGAATCATGATACCTTAATAATTAGATAATGAATGCTTACTTAAAACAAACTCTTCGTTTTAATATTAAAATGTACTTTTCATTACAAATAAATTAAATGAAATTAAATATGAGAATATACTTACTTTCTAAGGCACTATATTTTCAAAATTCTTAACATTTTATTCTTTCTCTCAAAAATGCCATTCTGCTATGGACTATAAGAAATTGTCAACTGATGCACAATACCAATTTTACTCAAATATTCTTCAAACTCCTTGGAAGTGTACTCACTCCCATTGTCACTTTTTAACTTTTTGATTATTGAATTTGTTTGGTTTTCAACCTGCATTTTGAACTTGGTAAAGGTATTCAAAGCATTTGACTTAAGCTTAAGGAAAAATACCTAACTAAACCTTGTGAAGTCATCGATGAATAATAGATAATATTTACTCCCATTTAAAGAAAGAGTTTTTACAGGGCCACCAAGATCAGTATGCAAAAGTTGTAACTTTTGAGTAGCACTCCAGTTTTTTATTTTGGAAAATAACACACGTTTTTGTAGTACTTGAGTTTCTGATTTTGGGAAATGACACACATTTTTGTTTGCCAAGCTGACATGTTTTGCATACTCTTTCAGTATTCAAAATCAAAGGCAAGCCATCAACTAGAAACCATCTGGGTACCTGATACCTTTTTATCAATATTTTA
The DNA here is from genome assembly GCF_053813885.1 of Theobroma cacao. Taxonomy (NCBI): domain Eukaryota; kingdom Viridiplantae; phylum Streptophyta; class Magnoliopsida; order Malvales; family Malvaceae; genus Theobroma; species Theobroma cacao. The sequence goes on from NC_142639.1 coordinate 12,218,085, forward strand.
TTTTTATTTATATATTATAAAACAAATAATTAAATTAAATGTTTAAAATTCTTCAAATGAGTAAGTTCCAACCCGTGTGAAAATGAAAAACACACCACACCTTTACCGACTTTGCAAGTAATTCATTTTGTTAAAAATTGATAGATATATATATAGTAATAGAATAGTTTTAAAATCTAACTATTTTTTTTAATTTCATATAATTAAAGACAAACACATATAGTTTCTTTTTAGAATTAAATAAACCCATATAGATAATTAATTAAATTAAATCATGAAACTATGATTGTTAATTAACTGGTAATGTCTATTAATATATATATTTTATATGTTGTGTTAATTTATAAGGAATATAATTACTATGATATATATACTTTTAGTGTATATATATATATATATATATATATATATATATATGTACTTTAGCTATAAACGTATTTACTTTTTATTTTGTGTTAATATTACAAAAATTTATAACTTATAAAATTATTAATTATAATATATATACTTTTGTTTATATAAACTTACAATATATACACCTAAAAAGAAGTTGTGAGATTAGAATAGTTTTACAACCTAGTTAATTTTTTTTTAATTTCATGTAATTAAAGACAAACTCATATAATTAATTAAATTAATTCATGAAACTATGATTATTAATTAACTTGTAATGTCTTTCAATATAAATACTTTATATATTATGTTAATTTATAAAAAAAATATAATTACTATTATGTAAGTTAATAATTACTAAATAATAAAATAATATTAATTTTATTTATAATTTAATAATATTAATATATTAATATGTAAACCTTAGCCCTTTTTTCTTCTTTTTCTCTTTTCTTCCCCTAGCTACTGACTACTCTTTCTTATTTTTTTTCTTTTCTTCCACAAGCCGTTTCTTCTTTTCTTTCTTTTCTTAGCCATTTCTAGTTAGTGCTCAAATCACTGTTCAAGTGCTTAATGCTCAACCATAGCCATGGATCCTCCATTCAAGTAAATCTCTTTTTTTTAAAAAAAAAAAAAAGAAAGCTAGAATTTTCATTCAATAGAAATATCACAACAGAGCAATAACTCACGCTGCTCATGCAAAAACAAAAATTTGTAAGGTAAACAAAAAATGAAGCTTGCAAAAGCAAAACCCCTTTATACCCCCAAACACATATTTACATCTCCTAACCAGCAAGAAGTATCAAAGCCTCCACTTTTCACATCCAGAGGTATCAAAATCTCCTCTCTTTTTTAACTTCACTGTTGGTATTGTGCCCTAAATTTGGTGGTTGTTTAAAAGCTGATACTTAATAATACTTGTTTGCTCATGCATTGATGTTGTACTTTTTTTTTTAAACTTGATTTAGACATTGATTTTGTCATGTTTTATTCTTCTAGGTTTTTTGAAAAATGGCCATAGGTAAAAATTGTGATGATAGTATTAATAATAATTGCAGGAATGCACTTTGTCAATCTTCAACATATACAGGGTCAAGTTCAAAACAAGTACATATAATTGAGCCTTCTAGTACTCATGCTAGTGGCAGTCAGCCTTTAATCATGCCTATTGGAGTAAACTTCTATTATGTAGTTCAAGTAGCAAATGTCCTCGTAAATTTACTTTAGAGGTTTGGAATCATTTTGAAAAGAAAAATATATATGGAGAATATGTGGCAATTTGCAATTATTGCAAAGTTGTTCTTAAGGCCAATAATAAAAATGGAACAAAAGCCCTAAAAATTCACATAGGTACTTGTGCAAGGAGAAAAAATTCAAGCATTGAACAATGCTTTGAAAGGCAAAAGCAACTTGGGATAAAGATGCAAACTGATGAGAAAGTTCAGATTAAAAATTATGCATTTGATTAAGACATTTCAAGACATGAGCTAGCTTGTGCTATAATCTTGAATGAATATCTTCTTTCTATTGTTACTCATTTTGGTTTTAACTTCAACCCTTGTTACTCATGTTGGTTCTATTGTTACTCATATTGGCTTTAAAAAGTTTGCTACTATTCTTCAACTCTTGTTTAAAGAGATCCAAGCTATAACATCGATTTGAGAAGTTAAAAAGCGAAATATCAATCACGATGGATATGTGGACTTCAAATCAAAAGAAATGTTACATGTTTGTCACTACTCATTATATTGATGACTCTCAGGAATTACAAAGTTGTGTCTTGAGGTAAGCAATTTTTATTCTAATTCTTTAAATTGTGTTATGTTATACATTAATGGTTTCATGAAAAAAAATTAAGTAAACTTATTAATATTATTTTGTAAACATGTAGATTTGTATATGTGCCAACACCTTACACCATGGGTGTTCTTGCTCAAGAAATGATGAATGCCTTGACTGAATGGTATATAGAGAACAAACTTTCTACTATCACTATGGATAATTGTAGCTCTAAGATGGTATGGTTTCTATCATAGTGAATAACTTGGGTTCTGAACTTTTACTTAATGAAAGAATTCTTCACATGAGATGTTGTGCACATATATTGAATCTTGTTGTGAGAGATGTATTATCTATGATTGAAAATGTTTGTAATAGTGTAGTATATTGGTCAGCTAGTCCATCTAGATTGAAAAAATTTGAAAATGTGGCTTGTTAAGCTAAAGTGCCACATTCCAAAAAGGTAAGCCTATATTGTAAAATTAAGTGGAATTTAACTTATGTGATGCTTCAGATTGCTATAGAATATAAAGATCTTTTCCTTAAGTTGGAACTTAGAGACAAAAATTACTTTTGTGTGCCTAGTGAGGAAGATTGGGATAAAGTGAAAAATATTGTTGAAAAGTCGAAAATGTTTTATGATCTCACTAAATTGTTTTTTATGATAGAGTATTCTACTGCAACTTATTTTTTTGTCAAAGTTGTGTAAACTTCGAATTGCCATTATTAGTTAGATGTGCTTTAATGATGTGACAATCAGTGCAATGGCAAGGAAAACGTTCAACAAGTTTGAAAAATATTATAAGGATTTTCATATTGTGTTAGTTGTGGCAATTATATTAGATCCTATGTATAAAATGAACGTGATACTGTATTTTTTTCTTAAAGTTTATGGTGATGCTGCATCTTATGAGATTGAACAAGTAAAGAAAACTTGTTATAATTTACTTCATGAATACCAGAGTAGATACATTAATCCAAAATCAAAGTCTTCCCAAAATTCATTAGCAATAACATTTGATGAATCATCTTAACTAGAAGAATGCATGTTGTATGAAAATCTTAGTTCTTCTACTGATGGGCATGTGAAGTCAGAATTGGATCACTATTTAGGTGAAAAAGTTTTACCATTTACTAAAGTTTTTGATATTTTGAACTGGTGGAAGACAAATGGGATAAAGTATCCCACTTTGCAAATAATTGCCAAAGATTTTCTTGCAATTCCTATTTCTACAATTGCATCTGAGTCAGCCTTTAGCACTGGTGGGAGAATGGTGACTAACCATCAAAGTAGGCTTAATCTATACACTTTAGAGGTATTATTGTGCACCCAAATTGATTAAGGAATGAAACAAAAGGTAAATAAACTCATCATATTTTTATTTCATTTGTTTTATATAAAAAATTATCTATTGTCTTAAGTTACATACATTCTTATCTCTTTTATTTGTGTAGGATCAATTATAAGAATTGAAAATTCAATTGCCATGCTGGTTGATACTGATAAGGAAGAAGATTGTTGAATTTTTCATGAGATGTTGCCTTATTGTAAACTTGTAATGTTGATTAAGTTGTTGTGTGGATATATTGATTAAGTTGTTGTTTGGATATGTTATTTAAGTTATTGTTTGGATATGTTGTTTAAATTGTTGTTTGGCTATTTATTTTTTATTATTTAAATTTAAATTTTATTGTTTGTGTGTTTTTATAAATTTAATTATTAGTGAATTATATAGAATATGTATAAGAAATATTATAGTAAACAGATATGGGTATGAATTTGGGTTCGGATAATTGGGTACCTATGAAGAGTATTTTAATTATTTTTTTACATAATCGAGTTTTTAAACGGGTTCGAGTAATTATCGAGTAATGGGTATATATTAGAGTTTGGGTTAAGGTAGTAATTTTAAAAATATTTGGGCTATTAATAGGGTTTAAGTATCTTATTTATAAATAGGGTTTAGATTCAAGTACCTCAAAATTAGCAAAGACCTTACCCATTGACATCCTTATACGTGGCAAAATTTTTACTCATGTGTGGTGAGTCTCACAAACAAATGATATGCATTCTTGCATGATGAGCTCTACACATGCATTATGATCCCAATTCATATTGGTTAAATCCTTACATGGCAATGCACACATATTTAAAAAGAGCCCCATATACACATAGTGATCTATATTCTTATATGGTGAGCCCCACGCACATATGATAATCCTAATTCATATAAAACTAAATCCTTACATGATATACATGAAGAGGCCTTGTGTCACGAGCTTAGAATTTTAGCCAAGATCTGTGTGACGCTTAACCCCCATGTGCGTGAAAACTAAGCAAGCCTAATTACAAAAGTAATGCAGAAGTGTAAGACAATTAAAGAAAGGAATGAGAGAAACAATAAGTGTATTATTTCTCATAAGTAAACAAAATACCAAAGACTTATACTAATTGCTTGGTAGCTTTCTAACTAACTTGTTTGGCAACTTGGTGCTTTACAATGACTCCTAAAAGGGTTATTTACTGTGATAAATAACCTACTAAACCTAGTAAAAATATGAGAAAACATAAATAAGGAAATTGCCTAAGTCTAATTATACTTGTAGTACAAGTAAAAAATATATATAAATAAGGGAATGTCTTATTTTTCATAGAATACTAACTTAGTCGCTATTATTCTTAGCAACTAATAGATCACCCTCATATAAGTAGTCTTTTTATATGTGGGCTGCTGATGTGTGGTTTCCATCTCCACAGTCTTCATGCATGTTGCTTTCCTGCGTGAGTCCTTTAAGCACAATGTGTGCGGTTTGGTGATGTGTGGCCCACTAATGCGTGGCCTTCTATCATGCAGCCCACTGATGTGTGGTCTTCCCATGTGAGGCCTTGTGATGCACGTGACCTTTTAGAGTGCAACCTATATGTGTGTGCCCTATGGTGTGCGGGTAGTATTTGCGCAACCTTCTAATGAGAGGCTTCCTTATGTGCGCAGCACATGCACAGTTCCCTAAGCACATTGCCCATGTGTGTGGCTTATGTGTGCATAGCATGTGCGGCTCCCATGTGCATGCAAGCTTGGCAAGATAAGCTTGCTATCTCGCACTACTTTAAATTTGTCCGTTTATTTGCACCTTGCTCGTACAATCTAGTGTTGCTAGTGTATTATGCATCCATAAACCCCTAATTGATGTTGGTTTGATCGTGGTTGATGTTGAGTTTGTTGCCAAATCGCCCTATGGTTAATTTATCTCTTATGTTGCTGTGCGACACATTTTTGACTATTGGCTCAATGATCCAATCGAGCTGGATTGGTCACGAATTTATGGACCATGGCAACTTGCACATACATGGCGGGATCTTTACTTTCGCATAACGAGAAAATTTTACATAAGACTCTAGGGTAACTAATTGTAAATTGTAACCAATGGCATGAAAACACAAATTTTCTTTTACACTTTATAAGCAACATGGGTATAATCCTTTGCTTTTGCAAGTCTAGAATTTAACTAGATTTGGGATTATGCCATTTCAAGCAAGAATTAAAGTCACCACTTGAGCCTCCTTGGATCTTTGTTCATAGTGTTGAGTTAGCATGGGACTTTAGGTCGAATTGTCTGGGACAAAGGTTTGATTTAGGTTTGTCTAGTTCTTATGGAGTTGTTTGGGCTTAATTAGGCAATTGGACTTGGTCTTATTTGGACTTTTGAACTCTTTCTAGGATTAATTAGGCTTCTAGACTCTTTTTAGTCTTACTTTGGCATCTAGACTCCTTTTAGGCTTCCTTGGGCATGTGGACTTCTTCAAGGCTTGTTTGGACTACTTAGCCCACCTTGGAATTTCATATGTTCTTAAGAAGAAAGCACTTAGATGTAAAAGATATGTATAAAATAGGTAAAGTATCCGCTTTTTTTGAGATAGTCGATCTTGAATCTATTTAATTAAGAATGCACTTATGCCTTATTAAAACTCAAATTAAATTGCCAAAATACTATCAAAAATCGAACTTTAATAATCTGAATATGTTAAACACTCAATTAAATAACTCAAACAACAACTCAAACAACTAAAAACCATATAAAAATTTTAGAGGCATAATGCTTAAATAAGCTCCTAAACTATTTTAGAATATTCTAATAAATCTTATTTTTTATTACGTTTAATCAAGTCCCGTATTTTTATTTTGGGTTAAATAAGTTCTTATGACTAATGATTGACTATTATCATTAGTAAAAATATTACTTGTCATTTATATTTACATCGTATTGATATGACATTGACGTGGATGGTGAAAAATGTCATATAATCATGTTATCATGCCAAATTAACATGTCATGTCATCATTGATTGTGATATATCAGCATATCATATCATAATCAATTATAATATTTTAGCATTCTACATCAACTTCATGCGATATAAAATAATAAATAACATTTTGACTAAATTAATCATTAGTCATAAAGGCTTATTTGATTTCAAAATAAAAAAATACAAGGGTTTATTTGGTTCAAAATAAAAGTATAAGGGTTTAATTGAATACAATAAAAGTATAAGAGTTTATTTAAATTTTCTTGAATAGTTTAAGGTTTTTTTTGTATATTATGCAAAAATTAATTTTATATTTACCAAAATACTATCCAAAATCGAACTCTAATAATTTGAATTCGTTAAATACTCAATTAAATAACTCAAACAACAACTTAAATAAGTAAAAACCATAAAAAGTTAATTTTATATTTATTAGTTTACAAACAAAATGTTGGTTAAGATGGTAAAAATTGTGTTAATGTCAAGAGCATAAATCTCATAAATTACAAAATTTTGAAAGATTATATATAATATATTGAGTGGTACCCAAAACTTACCCGAATCCTATAAATTCAAAAAGAAGGAAAAATTAGAAAACTATCTAAATTCATGCTTATCTAAAAATTAGCTAATTGGTCAAACACTATATCAACTTTCACACTTGATTCTTAACATTTCAAATTCAAAGAAAAATTGGATTTTCATTTAGCAATTTAGGATGCAAAATTTGGTGTGCACACACACACACAAAATGAGGGAGAGCATATGCAAAGCCTTTTAATATTTGTCTTGCTCTTGTCACCGCGTGGCTAACAGCATAATGATGGCTGACGAGCTTTATGAAGCAAGTATTGAACAATTTTTACTCCTTATTTTATCCGAAGCAAATATTATATGCCCTACGCGACTAGGCCACCTATTGTAACCAAAGTAAGTTTTGTATGCGTTGTGCTTCTTACATCATTCGAGATGTGTATTGTATAGTTTTACATTCCTTAGCACATTAAATATGCTTCGACTTAAGACAAAAAATTACATATTTTATGCTAATTCCCAATGCTAAGAATTTGCTGTAAACCCAAAATTTTGATTTAATGAAGAAAGACGAGGTAGATTGGTATGATTTGATGGATGAAGATAAATTTATTACTTTAATGGAATATGATAACTTTTGGTTGAATATATCTTTTACTATATTTTATATGGTACGATTAATGATTTCATATGATAAGCAGGGTTATTTTTGTCCATTAGCATAAAGATTTCACAAGGAATATTCGTACGGCTCTCTTCCGTACGAAATTACTACTCTAACTTCGAATTAAATTAATATCCTTTTTCTCGGCTAAAAATTTTAGGGTCCATAGTTTAAGTAAAATGCAGGCTCCGCGGAAAAGATTTGATCAGTCAATTCAACGTTGACGTCCTTTTAACGGTGGAGATCATCCCAAATGTTTAAACTAGAGTGTTAAAGACTTTACACTAAAAAAACCCCTCAATTTTGGTGCAGCTCCCATAAAAGAGCAGAAATTTTATTATTTTCCCTTAAGCGAAGAGTCTTTCCGTCCATCGTACTCACTCTTTCAGAGCCTGAGAGCCGAGTCTCTCTTCCGGCTATTTACCTTCGTATTTCCCCCACAAAAAACCCAAGGAATCCCGCTTTATGGTATGATTTCGCTGGCTTTTCTCTTTTCGGTGATCGTTGATCGTCAAGCTTTTATGCTTTTCTTTTTCTTGTTTCTTTGTTTGCTTCCATATTTTGGATTTTGCTTTTCTCTTTAGTGGCTGTTTTAGATTTTCTTTTATGTCGAATTTGAACTGCATTGTTCCCAGTTACTATGATGATTTGTTTTTTTACTGAATTTTTTAGTGTTTTATCTTTCTCTTTTGGTCTCATGACTCTATCGTTTCTTGCTTTGAATTTTATGTTTGTTTCCCTAAGCTATGTAGTGGTTTCCTGTTTTATTTTAACTTTCGTGGTTAATATGAGACTTCTTTTAAAAAGAAATATAACTTTTGAAACTTGTCTCGTGCTGGACTCCACTATCATTCGATCACTGTGTTTTTTTTTTTCGGAGGAATCGCTGAAGATCTATCAAGTGCTATTTTTCTTAATTTTCTCATATTTTAATTCTATTTTATTTTTAATCGTTAATTCCTTGGGTAGGTATTTTGTTCGACAATGCCGTTTTATTTTTGCTATTCTAAGTCATCGTCAAAGTGATTTTGACTTTTTGTGTTCCAAACTTTTTCCTCTCCTTAAGAATTTTTGATGATTTTTATTAATCCTAATGAAAAATCCCCAACAAGAGAAAATATTCAATTAAAAGAAGCTTTTAACCTTGTTTTTGTTGGATAAAATAAGCTGTATTTTAGAATAAGAAATTCTCTGCTCTTTGCTTTTGTCCCTTTTCACACCTCAGTGGTCAGTGCTTGTCCTCCATTGTTGAGTCTAGAGTAACTGAATGCGAGTCTTTGCTTTTGTCCTTTTTCATCCCTCAGTGGTCTGTGCTTGTCCTCCATTGTTGAGTCTAGAGCAACTGAATGCGAGTAGTGCTGAGATGAATGCTGATTTTATTTTATTTTTATTCCTGGCATTTTATTGTTTTTTTAAAGTGGAGCTATTTGATATTTTGAAAAAAGGAAGTAATTTCATGCTTAAGATTTCTGTTTAGCTGATGCTTTTGCTATCTGCTTTTTGTTTTTTATTTTTGCCTTTTGCTTTTTATTTATTTATTTTTTGCAAAAAAAAAAAAGAAGAAGAAGTAAAAGACAAATAACAAAATTATGGACCAAAACAGAGCCAACATTTGAGTTTTGCTCTCCTAGAATAGTTCTTTAAGGTGACCTTTTAGTTTTTTTCTCTTTTTCCTTCCAATTTATAATTATTAAAACTCTAAACTGGGGTCGTGGGACTGTACATTACATACTGGATATGGTTGTCCATTTATCTTATATCTAAATTTTTAATCTGCATGTTCTTTTGTTTTCTCATTTTTTGCTTTGTTGGTCTTTCATGTTTTTCTGGTTTCTTCAAAGATTTTCTATGTAATTTGTTTTATTTTTGGATTTTACCTTTTGGTTTTAGGAGAAAAGTAGTATCATTCTAGTTGCTATTAATGGTCTATAAACTTATGTGACACCTAGTTGTTCTACCTTTCCTTTTGTTTTCCATCTTATCAGGATTGTTGGTGAAATTTTACTCATCTGGGATGATATTTAATTCGGGAAAATGTTTTCTAAAATCATTTGATGTTCATTTATGTGATGCTCTTAGCGCAGAATTCTCAGATGTTTTAATATTGTCTCATTAAGTTGCTTATGCTACTCAGTAATCCAAAAAAAGAAAAAAGCTAGGGAAAAAAGGGGTGGGGGGGGTGGGGGAGGTGAAGGGGGCAAATATGCCTCTGCTTCTTCACCCTGCCAAACTCAGTTTGGTATGATATTTTACTGTCAGTCTCTCTGCTTTGCCTTTCATAGGTGAAATATTCAAGTTTGTCTTTTTTTCTTATTCTATTAACAATTTACCTTCCTTTACACAAGATTGCACTGCCTTGTCAATAGAAAATTGTTTGTATGATTTTATGTTGGTCATTATCTGTATCTAATCTTATATGCTGTTTCTGAAATTTTGTAATCTTTGACAACTAGTTTCTCGTATATTGTTTTTATTTATCATTTGTTGTATGATTTCTTTTTAAGATAATTTCTTCTCTTTATTTTTCCTGTTTGCTTTTCATTTGAAGGATCAATTTTATGCTGTGGATTTCCTAATTGAGAATGGATGGCTTTTAAATAGAATATTGCAAGAAAGCACTAGTTCCTATTATCTATTTGAAGCCATTCATCAAATCAATGAAAATTCTTAGTTTTAATATTGTGTTCTTGTAGAGATTATGACATTTTACCATACCACAAGATGTTTTGTAGTCTAATATATTTTAGGCTCCATTTGGTTGATGATTTTACTCTTTTGGAAAAAAATGAATAGAATGAAAACCGTAAAAAATAAAAAATGAATGGTGCTAAAGGAAAATAGCAAAAGCACCAAACAAACAGAGCCTTAGCCTTAATTTTTGCATGTTTACTATATTTGGTAATTATTGGTCTTAACTAAAATTATTAATGTAGTACTTCTGTTGTTTTTGGTTGATTTCAAGATGGAGAAAGCAGAAGGTACTGAAAAAGCAGGTAAATCCCCATCTCTGCTCCCACCACCACCAACAATGCCTCCCAATGTGAAGCCAGAGAGCATGAAGCCCCCCAAGTATTCTATTGTCAGTAGGCTTGGGGTTGGGATGAGGGGACGACACATATCATTGCTCACCAATCACTTCAAAGTTTCTGTCAATGCCACTGATGCAGTATTTTACCAGTATACTGTAGGTTTATTTTGTGGGTCTGTTTTTCTGGAAGTTCACTTTTAAAGATGAATATTTAGTAAAATGTGATTTGCAGGTTACAATTTCTTCAGAAGATAATAGAGCTGTTGAAAGCAAGGGGATTGGTAGAAAACTACTTGATAAGCTTTACCAAACGTACTCCTCCGAACTTGCTGGGAAAAGGTTTGCATATGATGGTGAGAAGAGCTTGTACACGGTGGGTCCTTTGCCACAGAAGAAGTTTGACTTTACAATTGTGCTAGAGGAGTCATTTGCAAAACGGTATATTGTTTTACTCTTTGCTGATTTTTAGATTCTGAGTATGTTAGAATCTAGTTATTAAAATTGTTTGTTGCAATCACTCACTCTCTGGTAGTGAAATTGGGAGTCTTGATGGTGACGGGAGCCCTGTTGGGACTGGTAAGCGGACGAAGCGTTCTTTCAGGTCAAAGACTTACAAAGTAGAACTAAGATATTCTGCTAAAATACCTTTGAAGTCAATATCTCTTGCCCTGGAAGGAGTTGAGTCTGATAATAGCACTCAGGATGCATTGAGAGTGCTCGACATCATTCTGAGGCAGCAAGCTGCTAACCGGTATTTAATGTTCTTTCCTTCGATTTCATTTATTCCAAATATTAATCATTTTCGTTGTACCAAATGTGTGTCTTGTATATCTTTACATATTGCTTGTCCTGTCTCATTTGAATTATGATGTTGGATTTATAGGGGGTGCCTTTTGGTGAGGCAGTCCTTCTTTCATGATGATTCAAGGAATTATGTTGATGTGGGAGGAGGGGTATTAGGGCTGCGGGGTTTCCATTCCAGTTTTCGTCCCACTCAGGGGGGCTTGTCTCTGAATATGGGTACGTTATGTTCATGCTACGTGTACTTTGATCCAAAAACTTTTAATTCTCATCATTGTTTTGTTTGTTAAGATTTCCATCTTCATACCTTTGTGCAGATGTATCTACAACAATGATTCTAAAGCCTGGACCAGTGATCGATTTTCTAAAAGCCAACCAGAATGTAAATGATGTTCGTAAAATTATTTGGCCGAAGGTAAGAATGGAACAGCATAAAAATAGTATTCACCATTACTTTTCGTCTTGAAAATTAAACTTGGTAAATCCTACAGGCCAAACGAATGTTGAAGAATATGAGGATTAAAACAAGACACAGTAATATGGAATTTAAAATAACTGGTCTGAGTGAGAAGCCCTGTGCTGAACTATAGTATGTCCTCATTTCCTTGAGAATTATCCTTTCCATAACTTTAATTGTGTTCTTTCCCCTTGAAAAATTTTTAATTCTGGTTTTATTTTTCTCTGTTGTTTCTCTTAGCTTCCCAATGAAAGTGAAAAATGGTAACTCTGGTGAGGAGCAGACCGTCGAGATCACAGTGTATGAGTATTTCACTAAACACTGTGGAATAGAACTTAGGCATTCTGCAGGCTTGCCTTGCCTTGATGTTGGTAAACCAAAGCGGCCTAACTATTTACCACTAGAGGTCTGTCGATTTTTTGTGCTTGGTATGTTTTAGTTCAGTACATTCTACACGTTTATCACATGTCTAAAATTCTGACTTTCCATTTTGTGGTGTTCTAGCTCTGTTCACTTGTTTCACTTCAGCGGTATACAAAAGCATTATCTTTGAATCAAAGATCAACCCTGGTTGAAAGATCCAGGCAAAAGCCTCAGGATAGAATACGAACTTTGACTGATGTATGTTTCTTTGTCATTCTTATGGCCATATCCATATTTGTGTAATTGCATCTTGACTACAGAATTTTATGCTTCATTAATCTGGCAGGCTGTGAGAAGCAACCAATATAATGAGGATCCTGTGCTTTCTGCATGTGGAATTTCCACAGGAAAACAATTAACAGAAGTTGATGGTCGTGTCCTTGAGGCCCCAAGGGTATGTATTATTGCTCTCTTTGTGTCAGGAAGAGACAGAGCAGGAGAGCCTGCCCACTTTTAAGGTGCATCATGGGTTCAATATAATGAGTTTTCTGTTGTCATTAACAGTTGAAGGTTGGTAACCATGAGGTTTGTATCCCAAGAAACGGACGCTGGAACTTTAACAACAAGGTAGCATTGAGAGAGATATTCTGTTTATCTCATTTTTAATGTTAATAGTATAAAGTGTTTGTCCCAATCTTAATTGATTGCAGCTCCGTGCTTCAAAGTTTGACTTATTTCTTGTTTCTTTGCTATAGTATTTGATTTACAGTTTATGTTTATGTATTTTACCTTCCATCCTTTTGCAGAAACTTCTGGATCCAAAAAAAATTGAACGTTGGATTGTTGTCAACTTCTCTGCCCGCTGTGACATTAGTCGCATTTCAAGGGATCTCATCAGTTGTGCAAGAAGCAAGGGCATTGTAAGTTATGCCATATGTTGGCTGTTTTGGATTATAATCCTATTGAACTTGATTATTTTAATGACTTATATGAATGTATACATCCATGAAGCAAATGGAACGCCCACACACACTGATTGAGGAGGATCCACAGACAGTTGGTGCCAGCCCTGCTGCTAGAGTGGAAGTGATGTTTGATCTGATTAAATCAAAGCTTCCTGGCCCACCTGATTTTATTCTATGTGTCTTGCCAGTGAGGAAGAACTCTGATATTTATGGTAAGGCTTTTCCTGTTATTGATATTCATTTCCTATTTGATTATTCATCTGACATTTTCCATGCATTGAAAAGGACCTTGGAAGAAAAAATGTCTTAGTGATATTGGAATTGTCACACAATGCATTTGCCCTGTAAAAGTTAATGACCAATACCTCACAAATGTACTCCTTAAAATCAATGCAAAGGTAAATCTTATATCTTTGATCTTAGAGAATTGTTCTATGTTAATCTAGACCTCTGATGCACTGTGATTTTTACTTCTTGTCTGTCTTCTGTATAGCTTGGAGGAATCAATTCTTTGTTGGAAGTAGAGCGCCCCTCAAATCTTCCTTTGATAAAAGATATTCCTACATTGATTTTGGGAATGGATGTCTCTCATGGCTCCCCTGGTCGATCAGATATCCCATCAATAGCTGCAGTAATTAATTTCTGACTTTTTTTAAAGCATTATAACTTTTCCCTTTATTTGGTGATGCCATATAGTCTAGTTACTACTATAATCTCCTGTAACTTTCAGGTTGTTGGTTCACGTTGCTGGCCACTGATTTCAAGGTACAGAGCATCTGTGAGAACACAATCACCAAAGTTGGAGATGATTGATGCTTTATATAAGCCATTAGCAAATGGAAATGATGATGGTATCATCAGGTATTCAAGTAAAATCGTACCCAGAACTCCATTTGTGGTCATTAATGCTCTTTTTCCCCTTTGAGGGCTTTGATATTGAAGTATAATTTTATGATATAATATTATGTTTTGATTTTATTTTTATATGATTTGAAAGACTGTTATTCTTGTGGTTCTTTAATAAACAAGATCAAGATGAATTTTTAGTCATTTCTTTGCCATTAATTATATATACTTTTATTTTATACTGAATGTCTGAATGAATAATATTACCATGCATTAAAAATATGATTTCTGATGTGTTGGCATGTTGGTCATATTGTTTAGATATTTGATGCACCGTCAATATATATTTAAATTTTATTTTAATATGTTGAGGTGATACCACCATAAATGTTGTGTCACACTGGCTTATATGGTGCTGTAAAAGTAAAATGATGGATATATTTTAAGATTAATGTAAATCCAAAAGTGAGTTCATTTCTTTTGTTGCAGGGAATTACTCTTAGATTTCTTTAAAACCAGCAATGGTTGCAAACCAAAACAGATTATTGTGTTCAGGTATGTATGCTCATATGTTTGTTTTCATTCATTTTTGTTTTCATTCATTTTTGTTTTATTAATTCTGGAGTAGGAGTTAGACAGTTGGAATTCAAATATCCTCAGACTTTTTTAAAAAAGTGAGAAAAAAACATGTGGATATGGAAGGGTCTTTGTTCCCTTTACTGGTTTTTAAGCTTGTTAACTGGTTTCTGCAATGGAGGAGGGAGTTGCCATTAAGTTTTGATGTGCATGTGTGACCATGTTGGTTTGTATGCAAGAGGTTATATTATCACTTGTTTCTTAAGATTTGAAACAAAAGATGGAAATCATTGTTTCATATTTCTTGTATAACCAATCATATTCACTTTGAAATGTTGGCTTAGACAATTTAATTCATATTTGGTTAAAGCTTCTCATTATGCCTTTTATGCATCCTTGCATCTGATCTGTAGGATGGATTTCCTTCTGTTTCATTCTGATGTACTTTGAAATATTTCATTGCTTAAATTATTGATTTTGATAATTTTCTTAGGGATGGAGTAAGTGAATCTCAATTTAACCAAGTTTTAGACATTGAGCTGGAGCAAATCATTAAGGTAGGTTTTGGAACGTTAGTTTCTCTTTTTATTGCTATATCCACCATCTCCCAAGGAAAGGGGAGGGGCTGTTACAAATTTGTTGGTGTTTTTAAAGGGCAATTACAAGTGTTGTGCCTTTTCCCTGCATTCATGCTTTCTTGTCCAGAACATTTTTAGGTTGTCTAGATTCCACTAAGAGGTAGTTCATGACCTCTTCTTTTCTTCATAATAGTCAATTCTTAAATGGCTAAACTTATATTATACAGGCTTATCAGCATCTGGGCGAGTCTGATGTTCCTAAGTTCACAGTAATTGTTGCTCAAAAGAATCATCATACTAAATTATTCCAAGCAAATGCCCCTGAAAATGTTCCACCAGGTCTGCTCCTCAAGATATTTTATTTTCCTCTCTGGTTTAATACTTTGTTGATTTACTCTCTCCCTCTCTCCTCCACAGGGACAGTTGTGGACGCTAAAATTGTGCATCCAAGAAACTATGATTTCTACATGTGTGCTCATGCAGGGATGATTGTAAGTTCTGTTGTTACTATTGGTATTTATATTTTATCTATCTGGATTCCTTGCTTCTGAGTAATATACATGTAGATATGTATCAGTTGGTTGAAATTGACTTTGCTTATTCTGTTAATGTTATACCTGTGAAACAATTGCTAACTCTCCAGGGCATTGTTTCTCCTCTAACAGGGAACATCTAGGCCGGCACATTACCATGTCTTGTTTGATGAGATTGGCTTTGCTCCTGATGATTTGCAAAATCTTATCCACTCTCTGTCATATGTGTAAGTTCTCAAGCTCCATCTGCAACTCTGCCATCATAGAGAGTAGCAGACCTTTTCATTGACTGTTTTCTTTCACTTTTTACAGATACCAAAGGAGCACAACTGCTATCTCAATTGGTAATTTTCCCATATCCTGTCCTAGTTTCATGTTTCGCAATACAAAATTGTATCAATTAGCTTAATTATTATTTTCTTTATTATTTCATAAGCTTGGTTATTTTTTTCTCTTTCTTCTCCAGTGGCTCCTATTTGCTATGCCCACCTTGCTGCACATCAGATGGGCCAGTTTTTGAAGTTTGAGGAACATTCAGAAACATCTTCAGCACGCATGACATCTGCGGGAAGTATCCCTGTTCAAGAGCTCCCCAGGTTGAATCAGAAAGTGGCAGGGTCAATGTTCTTCTGTTGAGGAGCTGCTGGTTACTCTTTTGGTAAATACCTGCTACGTGTAGATAGTTAGGGCAACTAGGGTATACAATAGGCGGCAGGCAACCCCCAGGTTTTTGCTTCAGTGGGTTGGAGATATATATGAGGCCTTTACAAACACAAATCAACATTTTTGCTTTAACCATCTGAAAATGCTCACAGGTGTTAGTGACTCAAAATTTTGGTTAGGGGTATAAAATATTATAGATTTGATCTAATCTCAGTTCTTTACTATTTTTTATGTTATTATTTTTATCCTTCTACCTTGCCTCTTTGGTTTTTCGATACTGGCACACTCTAGTGATCCTGCCACTAGTTAGAATTAGAAGTTCGAATCTGATAATTATGCTGTGAAAAAGCTTTTGTCCATTTGACGTTAAGCTTAGAAAGAGCTGTTGGTGACCGAATGGTATGAATCTTTTATATGTAGGTAAATATTGAAAATTCTCACATTTCAGTTCAGGTATTGATTGTAAAATGAAAACATAAATGGAATCTTATGCAAGGTCATATTCATGATCTACTACAAGTGGGGCTGGTATCCGACTATCAAGCAAGTGCTGCTTTCTTTGACTTACTGATTTTAAATTGCTTTTGTAGCTTTGCTTTAACTTCCTTGACCAGCTTCCAACTGTATTCTTTGAGTAGAAAGGGTAATAATTGTTGTTGAAACTGCGCCTTTTTTGCCTTATGCTTTTTCAATTTGTTTCTACATGGTCATTGGACCATTACGATTTGCGTACAATTCTATGATGTTGGTGAGGTTTAAGCTTGTAGCGGTTTCTCTGGGGTAACGTTTTTTTATTTTTACCGATTTTAAGAAATGAAACGAATCTTTTATCTGGTAGTAGTGCATTTTACGTTTAAATTTTGTCATTAAGGACAGTAAGAAATTTCGTGTATGTTTCATCGTTTGACGATGTTTTATGTAGATATAGTGTATGGTTGTTTATCTTTCCAAATTTGGAAATGTACTCGATTCTCATCTATCTCCAAATCTGCTCCCATTTATTACCCCATTTATTTCATTTTGGAAAAAGTTTTACTAACTTGAGACGTTTTTGTCAATAGTTATGCTTGTTAACTTATTTTGATTCACTTGGTGAAGCATTTCTGAAAGTTTGAATTGTCTAACATATATTTGTCAAAAGTAAATGAACAAATTTATATATTATTTGAATTAGAATAGAAGGCACATAAATCAATGTGATTGCTGCCCAGATTTGTGTGTAGATCTTAGAATGAATGAAGGACTGGCTGGTTGATATGGTCATAATATATCAGGGAAGCACATGCATCAAAAACAAATATAAACAACAAATAAAAAGAAAAAAAAATTCCACAGCCCAAAGACCAAGCAAGCCTCTTTAGTCAAACTGGGTCAGACTTGTTTGCCAGAACTTGCTGGATGTCTACACTTGTGTTGCGTCATGGTCCCTCATGGGTGTGCCTAGCAGTCAGCACGGAACGTTTTCCCCTTTGTTTTTTCTTTCACAATCACCTACGGCGGAGATCACCCGAAGGCATGGATGGACTTGCACCCCATCAGGTTTTAGTTAATGTTCTGCCACGTGGTGGCAAAATAACCCACAAGCACGTGTTTTTGGTGGTATTGAGACAGTGAATCACTATCCTTCATTCCCCGCATGGACGTTGGAATAATTTATTTATCTATTTTTTGTCTTAGGAACCGTTCATTTTCTTGTGCCGAAATTAATCTTTTGGGACCATTTTGCCCCTATCTAATTTGGAGGACTTCTTCGCCAAGAAGTTACAAAAGAAAAAAAAAAAATCTCTTCCGTTCAATGACCGATTTACCCTCATGATTTTAACACTGATTTTCTCTCCGTCCTTTTCATATATAGCACCAAAAAATAAAAAAACGAGAGAAAAATCTTTTACCACGCGTGCATCAATTGGAATATCTCTTATTATTTGTAAAAGTATATCATTAATTTGGGGTTTGCAAGATATGTAGGATGTTCATGCCATCAATTTATTTCAATGATTTTTTATACACAAAAAACATAATATTCATAAATATATATTTATATTCAAAGAGCTTTGCTGCTTGCTTCATTATTTTTATCCCAAATATTTACAACCTTGACATGAGATGTAATTATTGAATTGATTTACATACCGAGTCTCTCAATTCACAAGCAAATGAACTAATTTATAAATAAAATATTACAAACATCATAGGAGAAAAAAAAACAATGAAAGGAGTAATATTTTTTATATTTAAATACATTATATCTCTATTCATTGATGAATTTTAAATACTTAAATGTAAAATAAATATTTTAAAATTCTAATAATTCATTCACTTCTTTATAGTAAACATTACTGGATGTTAAAATATTAACTATCATATTAAATCAACAAAGAAATAAAAAACAAATACTGTATTAAGTTATTTTTTTTCTACATCCTGATATTTTAATGCATCATGTGTGAATGAATAACTACTATCTATCTACCAACCTTTTTCCTGTTTAATCTTTTTGGAACAACCTAAAACTCTGCACAGCTCAGCTGGCCTTTGTGGTCCAATAATTTGCTCATTAAAAATGCTTTTAACGCCTAGGCCTAACCAACATTGTTGATTTTAATTTTCCAGCTTTAAGCTATACAAAGTAACCGTGATCTGTACTTGGTATTAAACCTTGTGTTTGCTGATCAGTAACAAACTACCCAGCTTATCACTTTGTAGCTCTTCATCTTTGGGCATCCAAGGAGATCAAAGCTGCTTTAACATTTTAATTCCAGGGCAACATTATTGATGGAGATGCAGGGGCGGAGCGTCCCTTTGTAATGGGAGGGGCCATTTTTTACATTTTTTATATATTATATATTTTTTAATGATTTTTCAAAATAATTGTTTATTAAATAATTAATATAATTAAAAAATAATACAATAACTTTACAAGTCTCATTCAATTTTATTCAAATTTTTAAATTTTTTAAAATTTTTTTAAGTTTCAACACCCATTTTTCTTTTTTTTTTTATCTTTGTATTATGAAATTATAAAAAAGTAATATTTTTATTTAATTTTTTATATTATTATTATTTATATTTATTTGTTTATGTCAATTCTATTCTATTTGCTTATATGTTTTAAGTTTTTATAGATTTTATTTTTTAAATTTCTATAAATCATCAACTATATTCTTTGTTTTTGTTATGTAGGTTTTATCTTCTATTTGTCATTTTTTTTGTTATGTGGATTTTATTTTTAATGATTTTAATTTTAAAAAATTAAAAAATTATTGTATATATAATTTCAAATATAAGTAATCGCGTTACATTATTTGTTATTGTTTAAAATTTCACCAATATATTATTTTTTAATAATCCTAATTATGTAAAAAAAAATTATCTTGAGTATATATTTTAATGTGCTTTACGTTTTATATTTAGTTAAAAAGAAATTATCTTGAGTATAAAAAAAAAATATTAATTTTGTAATTGTATTTAACTATTTATATTTTATACATTATAATTTAAATTTAATATTATAAGTTTAAATATAATAAAATAAGAATATTGAATATTGACTACATTGATTTTTTAGTTATTTATATTAAAAAAGATAAAATTTTGAAACAAAATGAATGATAAGTTTTTTACAGATAATTTATTATTTATATTGAAAAATATATTATTATCGTCGAGTGAAATTTTCTTAAAATACTATTATAAGTTTTTTTTTTATTTTTTTTATTTACATGTTATATAAAATTATTATTTATTATATATTTTTTTATTATTAATGATTAAGTTTAATATATAAATTTAAAAAATTTTTAAATTTTATCCTTCTTAACCTTTGACCCCTTCTAAAAAAATTGACTAATTTCGTCCCAGTGGAGATGTGCTTTGGTTTTTTACTTAATAGTACAATTTATGATAAATAATTCATTATCATTTCTTTATGTTAATAATGTTATATAATTTTTGAAATTCTGAAGGCAGAACTTCAGGGTATTTCCGTAATTTAATGGCCACGTTGTTGTCCCGCGGTCCGAAGAGCACTTCCCCGGCGAGTAAATCGCCGCCCAAATCTACTCGCACTCTCTTTCTTTCTTCTTCCCTTCCGTGGGACCCACGGCCTTAGCCTAGCGAATCCGAGACAAAGCTCGTTTCTTTTGCCGGTTTGAGGATCCGTGGGTCCCGGTCCTCCGAAATCCAATGGTCCAGATGGCACCATGGCTGCTCTCCCTTGACGGCGACGATTTGTCGCGTTTTTTTTTTTGGGTTCCTAAAAGACAAGAAACTGAGATTAAATAATAATTAATAGAGATATTTGATATTGTCGCGCTCTGTTCCGATCGCATTAATTGACCATACAGAAGGACAGTTACACCCCTCTCTCAACTATTACCTGAACTAGTAACCGTGACTGAGGGGTAGTTTCGTCATTTTGAGAAAGCTTTTATATTGGGTCCATGGTAGATTCAAATCCACTGGTCCAGACCTCATCGCCTCCTCCCAAGTTCGCGCGCTTCGACGGTGATGACGATTTTTTTTTATTCTTTTAATTTATTTAAAAATGAAAATTAAACAAAATGTTAAAAAATAAAGGTTTTTATAACTTTATATGCCGTAACTTTCACGCTTATTTCTCTTTGTCTACTGAAATATGAAAACACATAAATACCCTCACCTTTTGTACTTACCTGTTTGGAAAATATTAATATTTATTTATATTAAATATGTTTAACAATATTATTAACTTTTGATTATTATTTAGAACAAAATTTTTCAATGGGCGAAAATCAAAGTGTAACAAAATAAAAATAATAAAAGTTCCAATCAAACAAAATTTTAAATTTCACTAATAGAATAACTTGAGTCAATGAAAAAATATCATGTATATTTTTTTATTTGATTATTGTTATTATTAATTTATACCATGTAAATTATTTTTAATCAAAATATGGGATTTGAAACCAATAAATAGTTCCTCCATACAAAAGTTAGCAGTAGAGAAAAAAAATTATGTAAACATACTCTTCATTGTATTTTAAAGATATAAATCTTAAGAGAAATTGAATTGAAAACATACACAACTAATACATGATTAATGTATTGTAATGTCAGATGATGTTTTATGTATATTTTTCAATATTTGGTCAAAAATAATTTATCATATTTCCTTTTCGAAATGCTATATAAATTTTTTAAAGTAAGTAGTATTTAAGTTTTAAATAACTTATCAAAATATTAAAGTATTTGATTTAATTGTTCGGTTTTTTTTTTGCAAATAAAAAATTTAGTAAAAAATGTAATTAACTTTTTTTCAATAAATTGCGTTACACATTTATAACTTTGGTGTAATATTTTAATTTGTTTATAACTTTTAAAATTTAATTATTAAATTTATGATATTTTAAATTCATCACTTTCATTACATAATTGATTTAGATAAAAATTTATGTCACATGAATTTTTATGAATTGTTGAAATCACATATTGTATTGATTTTTAAAGTTTGGTTAATAAAATGAATGAATTTAAAATATTTTTAAAAGGTTAAAAATTTTAAAGATTGTAAAAAATGAAATAATATAAAAAAATTTACTCTTATGGTTTTTTAATGTATAATAGTAATAAAAGGATAAAAAATTAATAACAAGAAACAAGTCGTTCGGCTGTTCAGTTTGAAGAACAAACCAAACATTGCGGTTAATAACTGAAAGAGAGTGGCTGGGCTTGCGCCTTATGTGGGCAATAATGTCTTTTCAATCAAAAAGAACGAAAATTTATTATTGGTGGACGAGCACAGAAGCTCACTGGCAAGCCTTTGAAAAATTTTACAATTTCTGGTTTTCACATTAAGAGAGAGAGAGAGAGAGAGAGAGAGAGAGAGAGAGAGAGAGAGATCGGAAATTTCCCCTTGCATCAAAAAGAATTTTATTTTATTTTTTTAAAATCAAATTGGAATATTTTGTAGGATTTCACTTTTTCATTCTTTATAAACTCTTTCTTAGTTTCCCCGAGAAAAAAAAAAAGAGAAATTTCTCTCTCATTGCACTCTCTTGATCATCACCATCATTTTACTTAATATCAAACGGAAATCTTCTTTTTTTTTTTCAGAAAATCGAACAAAATTTGCTTTGATTTATATTAAGAAATTGAAGAATTGTTTTTTTTTGTGGATTTTGATTGTTTTGATCAGAAAGTAAGAAACGTTTACATAAAAATTCTGTGTCCACCGCCACCGATGCCGGATAATCGGCAAGTTCAGAACAATGCTGTGTCGAATCAATCAGCTGATAACATTGAAGGTAGCACCGATTCTTTGTACACTCTCTGTTAGCTCAATTATACAAAGATCTGATGCCACTTTATATTTTTCTTTGTTTTTTTTTTAAGAACTAGTTCGTTGTGATCATTTTCCACTGTGCTCAATGTTTTAAATACTTGTAAAAATGGTAAATTTATATTAATTAAATGAAAAGAACGAGTAACTTTCTATATTTTAAGTTGCAAAGTTTTTTTTTAATTGCAGCTTTTAAAAATTGTTTTTTTTTGTTGTAATTTATAGTCGTATTAGATTTAGTTACAGAGTTTGTTATTTCGGTTGTTAAATTGATGGCTTATTTGGTGCAATCAAATTATAATTTTTTTCTCTGGGGTTCGAATTTTGTTTATTTGGGGATTTTTTTTCCCAATGTTTCCAGAAGCAATTTTGCGGTTGAAAATTAATGATAATAATCAAGAGGTGGGTTTTTCTAAGTCAACCGCGTACCCTGATCGTCCTGGTGAACCGGATTGTTCTTATTATTTAAGGACTGGATTATGTGGTTATGGAACTAACTGTCGATTCAATCATCCGACTTATGCTGCCCAGGTAATCAAGTTCTATTTTTTATTTTTTTTTAAAAATGAATAGCATTAAGTGACTGATCATGTTCAGATGTAAAATAAGTGGATTTGAATTCTTGCGTTTAGAATATGTTATGAAGTGACTCTGTGTTGTAGAGGTTGATTATTGTGATTTGTTACAGGGTGGCCAATATAGAGAAGAACTCCCTGAGAGAGTTGGACAGCCAGACTGTGGGGTATAAATTCTTTCTCATTTAAGATTAGTGGATTACTATAGTTTACAATATTGCCTTATATGTAGATGTTTGTGTTTCCATAATTCCATTTGCTGCTGAATATGGTTTTTTTTTACTCTTACTGAGATAAGAAAAGGCAACTAATGCGGCTCATTTATGGGAATAGATGTTATTGAATGAAAAACAAGTTTTTGGGTAAATGAATAATGAATGGTTCATTTCTTGATCTATAATATATTTAGTAGACATGAGTCATGACTGCGTGTGCAAGAATGTAAACATAATATATAGCAAAATTCAGTTTCCTGATTATGCTGGTCACCTTTTAGCTGTTTCTTTTATTATTGATTATGTAATTCAATATCGGCGACACTGTTTCACCAGTGGGCAGCGGGGACTATGCTTTTATTTGCAGCGCAAAGTTCTTCATTGAAAGTTCTGTCACATGTTTAAAAATCTGTAGAAAATGTATGTTTTATTAATTTGTTAAGGTGCATGTTATGAAACTTTTAAGAAACATATTTGCTAGAACAAGTCTTACTTGTGTGCATATCCAAACATGTGCATGTAACTGATAAAATGACGTAGAATATGTGTTTCATCTTTGATTTTTTTTTTTCTTTTCTTTTTCTTCCAATCACTACTTTTTGATTGTTTATTTAGATCAAGTCTTGCTCCTTATATAACTTCTTTGGATTCCTATAAACCACACGCAACCAGGTGACTTACAATTCTTTAGATTTTTGGGCCTGAGTCCGGAAGTTTATTTATTTATTTCTTTAAAATTTGTTTGGAAAGAAAAAGCATATGATAGATTATTTTTTTTCTCTATAGTGTACTAATGTTTCCTGTTAACCTAGTGAAGTGACGCATAACTCTTTATCGAGGGAAAACTGATGTTGATATAGCTTAGGATCACGGTTGATTTGGTTGATCTAGTGCTTAACTATTTGACATCATGTTGATGCTGTCTCTTTTTTGTTTGTGATCAGAAAGTGTTTCTTGTGGAAAGTTTTTTAATTTAGAGATTTTCTTTGAACCTGCTGTGCAGTACTTTCTAAAGACAGGAACTTGCAAATATGGACCAACATGTAAATATCATCATCCAAAGGACAGGAATGGTGCTGGACCTGTTACATTTAACATTGTTGGTCTTCCCATGCGTCAGGTGCTTTCTTTTTCTCTTTCTTTGATGTTCTGACTTGACCATGTATTGTCTCATGCTGACGCTGTATATATCAGGATGAAAAACCATGTCCTTATTACATGCGCACTGGATCATGCAAGTTTGGAGTTGCATGCAAGTTCCATCATCCCCAGCCTCCATCAGCTAGTGCTGGCTTACCTGTAAATGGACCTGTGTCATCATCAATTTTGCCACCATCAGGTGTACCATATGCTGGTGGATTACCCACTTGGTCATTACCTCGGGCACCGTATGTTTCTGGCCCACGTTTACAAGGTCCCCAAAGCTACATGCCTGTTGTTGTTTCTCCTTCCCAAAGCATAATACCTGCGCATGGCTGGAGCACCTACATGGTGAGTGAATACCTCTTATGTTGAGTAATGTCTATCTGAATTTCTGGCTCCAGTATAACGTGGTCAATTAAATCTAATATCTGCAAGGTGTTCTCCTTCCAGGGTGTTTTTTCTGGCAGAGTAAAACATAAAGTATATTGGAATGATTTTGAAAATAGTGAAATTTAAAGATTGTCACTCGTCCAAAAGCAAGCCACATTGATATAAGTTTCTCTGCAAGTGTGAACATTGCTTTGATCTCCTTGACTTTTGATTAACTGTACCTTCAAATTGCTAAATTTCATGTTGAGTTTTCAATTCACTGGATAGAAGAATAATGTGATAAGAACAGAGCCCTTGCATTTTTAGATAATAACATGATATGGGCTTGATTATTAAGAACTGGTTTATGAACATTCTTCTAAGATCTGAAGGGCAAGTCCCCAAGGGTTTTCTGCATGTTTTTCAGAAAGACTTATGATCTGCTTTTTCTTCTTATCTGCTGACACCATTTTATCATTTTTTTTTCTAAGGACTTGATGTGCATTTATATCTGTTGTCTGTTTGTAACATTGTAATTGGGTAATAATTGAAATTTCTATTTTCATGGTTTGACAAACATCCTTAATAGAGATCTGTAGCATTGACAATGTCCTTTGCAAACAGTTATTAATGGTTAGTTCATTGACTGGATCTTGCTGGAAGATACTGTCATTGGAGATGCTATGATAAATTACCTGGTCTTGACTCTATTCTTTATATAGAATTCACTTACTATTAGACACATTGTTTTCTTTTGCATGAGTACGACTTTAAGACACCTTAGATGTCTTTATGTTTGTTCAATTGTTCTTTGAGGCGCTTGCTGAGCAAGTCTGAAAAGGCGTGCTTTTGTTATGTTTACCATCGCTAGGAAATGGAGTGGTTTACTTTCTCTTCCTTTTTAGTCTAGTACACCAGAAATGATTAACTGTGTTGCTCATGCAAATGACTGCTGTCTAAAACAAACTTAACTGTGTTTTATATGTGTTAATTAGTATTATTTGTTCCACAACTTTATTGTCTATATCCATATATTTTGCACATGCATGTCATTCACCTGTCTATTTGTGGAGATTACTGAAGGTCTCTAGAGGCGGTTCATGGTAGCTTATGTATACTTGCTGCAATTATATTGTGTAATTGCCTGTTCATTATGGCTTGTTTTATAATAGGGTTCAAATTGTAAGGATGAACATAAGAGAGCCAGTCAAAACTTTGTCATGACTTTGATACTTTGAAGTGGTATGCAATTGATTGCAACATTCTGATCCCACATAGAGTTGCCTATATGCTTTTTATTGCCTTGACATATGTATTCGACCACATCCTGGAACTACAATGCCTTACACAACATGTTTGGGTATTTCTAATTTTGTTTATCGGTTTTGATAAAAAAATGTTCATAGGTAGCTCTTGTGTTGATTGGAACTTCTTTTTCTATATCTCATCTTTTTCCTCTTTTCTTATTTTAATTCTGATCAGGGAAATATGAGCTCTGTATCTTCTACTGGTATTCTTGGATCCAATTTTGCTTACAACTCAATGAATCCCGCTGAGTCAGGTTCTAGTGGACAGGTGTTCTTGTCATCAACATCTGCTTCAAATTTCCCTGAAAGACCTGATCAACCAGAATGTCGGTATTATATGAACACCGGTACTTGCAAATACGGATCTGATTGCAAGTACCATCATCCGAAGGAAAGGATTGCAAATTCTGCGGTAAATAATATCGGCCCACTGGGGCTTCCTTCAAGACCTGTAAGTTTCCTGTTTGTCTGACACCTGGTCAGGTATTTAACTAAATATGCATTTGGGTGAATGAGTTTGGCTGAAGGAATTTATATGGCCATTTCTAATGATTTCATCACTCATAATTAGTTTGCTCATTTTGTTTTTCTTTTTGCAAAATGATTACGCTAATTGTTCCCTGTTCTTCTATATGTAGGGGCAAGCTGTATGTTCTAGCTACACTATGTATGGGCTCTGCAAATATGGTCCAACTTGCAGATTTGATCACCCTTATGTGGGATATCCTTACAATTATGGCCTAAGCCTGCCTTTATCTGTGTTTGATACGTCTCTCCTAACATATCAAAGAATATCACCAACAGCCCATACGTCTGAAGCTCCCCTGTCATCAAAGCTTCCTGATTGGGCACGGAATACTGATTCTGTGAGCAAGAAACATCAGAACTTGGAGACAAAGAATTCAGATGATCCACCTGAACAGGCTGCTTCTCCACCACATTCTTTGCAGAGTTCTTCAAAAGCCTCACATGATTAAACTGATTTAATCAGTCATTTTGTTGTCTTTTGAGTTGTCTTTTTTTTTTTTTTTTAATTTGTACCCTTGAAGGAGACTTGGATGATATGTACCTCCTGCACCCCTTTCACCTGTGATCTGGCAGAGTGTTATAGGTTGTTTGGAGATTTGCTATGAGCAAAATGCTGGGGGGCAGGAAGGCATTTTTTTGTGGTGAATAAAATGCAGGTGAAAAGTTGTAAGGTCCTTTTCCTTTCTTGGAACTCATCTCCTACTCAGGATGAATGCTTTTATGTTAATAGAGTCACTAGAATGTTTTAGTTTGATATGGTTGTGAGTCTTACATGGTAAGCACTTGGCAGCTCAGGTCCAATTGAACAAGTAGAAGAACTATTTCTGGTTCGATGGGTTTATGCATTCCCAATAGAGTGGGGATGGGATAGATATGCATCCTTTAGTCTACTGCATCATACTTTCATACGTGTGTTTCACCATCAACTTTTGCAACATTTGCATTCGTATCTATAGAGCATAGAAGTCGATTTAGAAAGATATGCACTTTAGTCTATAGGAGCCTGGAATTCTTGACAAGGCAGATTAATATGTGCAAGAACTGAGTTCAGATTTGTGTTGAGCTAGGTCGATGCAGGCTTTGATTTATGTCAAGTTTGAGAACAACGGTAGTGATATCTTCAACTTGTTAGATTCATTAGGAACTATACAGATTCCGAGTAAAGAAAAGAAGGTAGAAATTTAGAAGCCACCGTTCTGCTAGAGAGACGAAAGATGTTGAGGAATATAGAATTGATTGTCACAGAACTTAAACTTAAACTCATGTCATTTAAACTTTAAAAATAAAATTTAAGTAAATTTATAAATTACGGATTCACATTTTTAACTTAAAAAGATATATGTGATAAGTTGTGAAAGATTTATATTTATATATTCAAGATTTACTTCATTTCTTGACATTTTATCTCATCCAATTGCGTTATGTTTTTATTGTATTGACTCGTTACTCATAGAAGAGAGGGATTCATACATAAGGATCTATTTCAATCTTTTTATTTTTCATGAGAGTCTCACATTAGAGAAGATTCGAGTCTATTATGATATTAAATATTACGAATTGAAATTTAAGCTAATCTCGTATGATTTTAAACTCTAAAAATATAATTTAACTAAATTTATAAATCATAGATTCACGTTAATATTTAAAATTCACTTATTTTTTTATTAATGTGAAATGCATAGCACTGCTGCTCAATCAACTTAAATGCATTGAATACAATAGGCTTAAAAAAGGCACACCTCATCTTCATAATAAGATTTCTCAAGTTTAATTGAAGGATAAGCAGCCCAAGACATTTCTTTTCCACAAATTACACTTTGGACGCACTAATTTTCGTTTTGTTTTTTATTCAAAACAAAACCTACTAGTGCAATTCTTTATTTTTTATATAAATAAATATTATGTGTAAATAAACTTTCAAAAATATTTTAAAAATTATTGAACTTAAAGCATACACTAAAATTGTTAGACTTAGTTTTGCTAGCTATTCAAATTCGATAGAATGCGTAAATTTTAAATTTTTGAATATACAAAAAAACTAAAAATTTAAGATAGCTCAAATTATAAAGATAGATTTTTTTTTTTGTTTGGTACAATAGAAAGTTGCACGATTTAAGTAAAAAAAATACATTAGTAATATTCCTCTAATGCATGAAAAAGAAAAAAAGAAGTTGAGACCTAATGGTTTTTCTTTTTTTTGCCAATAAGATCTAACGGTTTAGAAGTGACAATACTACGACATCAATTAATCTACGGCTTGAAAAAAAAGGTTGGAAAGTGAGAATATTTGCCAAAAGTATCTGTAATGCTGGAAATATTCTGAGAAGAAAAGAAAGAGCAAGTCCTGGGAAAACCTTTTCTCAGTTTTCCCTCTCAGAAAACTTTCGTGTTTATTCTTTTTATCTAAACTCGGTAAAATCTAAATAAGTCGTCAAAGTCAACTCAGCGGAGTCTCACGTAGAATGAACTATGCATCGATTAAGAAGCAGAGGCACCTCGCTTCTAGGTTCTATGGCAGTTCCCCACTTGAAGAGAAAAGCCCTTAATTCTTGGGCTGCTGTTCAAGATACCTACTTCTCCACCAAGGCACCTCCTCTTCCCAATTTTCATCTTCTTTTTCTAGTGTCACTTGATGGGAATTCATTCAGTTTAATTTATATGGGAAACGAGTAATCTTTTCTGATATTCAAGCTAAAATTATCGTATTTCTCTATTTTTTCTTACTATAAATTCAATTTGATTTTTGTTTGTACAAATTTATGGGGTTTTGTTTAGTGGCGATTGTTTTCCTTGTTACAGTTAGTGATGACTGATTTTAATGGTATAGGATACATTTGAGAGGCATAAGGTGGTATTTACAGTAGGAACTTCTATAGCTTCAGTTGCTACAGCATGGTTTGGTGAGTTTCTCTTCCATTGTATTTCCCTTTGCAGTTCCATTTTACTTTTTTTGATTTGATTCTAAATACAACATTGCATTTCTCTTTTCTGTCATTGAAATATAAATTTACTGCTTCAGTTTTTGTTGAATCATCATTGTCGAGCTTTTCTATTTAGATCATACCCACTAATTCCCTGGACTTCATTTTAATCAGGTTAAGTAGCAACTTTTTCTAAACCAAGGCTAAACTTCTCAATTTAATTCCATTACCATATTTAGCAGGTTTTGGACTTGATCTTCTCTTAAGTCTTTAGCATTAGCTTTGCAGCTTTACTAATTGGTTTTTCCATCCCTCCTGACAGAAGGTTTTATTGGTTAAAAGGAAAGAAGCAAATTGCGTTGGGATTGCTATAGTAGAATTTAGTGGACATTGTAATGGCTTAACAAATTTTTGAAAATTGATCTATGGTGGATTGATGTGATTCTGCACTCACTGCTCACAACTGAATTGCTGATTTTAAGTTGCAACACTCATTTTATTTTGCTTGCCTTTTCAAAACTATAAATGCACTTGTGTCTCAAAGTTGGTCAGTTTTGTTGATATTTTGTAGAATTTGGCTCTTGGCTGAGGGGTTCTGGTTTTTTATTATTAATTTATTAAATTATTGTTGGTTGTTTTGTTGTTATTTTGTAGAATACCAAAATATTTTTATTATAGAATTTATTTGAGCTTAAGTGCATAAGAATTGGTTTGCTTAAAAGAAGCATTCAGATTATTATTATCATTACCATAATTATTATTATTTTAAAAAAGATTGGCTGAGAGGATTAAACCCTTAAAACTTTACATGTTGGAGCTCCATGTTTCAGTTAAGTCTTGTGGGAGCTCCTATAGGATTTGCTTGAGCATAAGTGAATAAGAATTGGTTTGCTAAAAAAAGCATAAAGCCATTTGAAGTTTTGGCATTTTTGAAGGCGTCTCTTTGGGATTGTCTTGGAGGTCTGATGTTGTGGTTTCTAGCTCCATGTTCTTGCTATTGACAGTTTCATTTATGTGCTAGGGCTGGGCATCTAACAAGAAACATATTAATGTTGGTACAGGGTACTCTTTACGGCATTATCATGAAACAAAAGTTGATCAAAGGCTTGAATCAATTGAGAAAGCTGTGAGTATTCTTTTCATTGCCTTAGATCTTTAGTACCATGCACATATTAGTTTTTGAGTCAACTTTTGGATCCAATTAGTAGATATACTCTAATATTGTTTTCTTAGCCTTAAACTTGGATCCTAAATTGAGGGAATAAATTGGACACTTGTAGTCTTGGACTATTTTAAATGACTCAGGCTCTCTGACCTTGGAGTCGAGTTGTTTTGAATTGAGCTTGCTAGGCATGACATTTTTATTATTCTTTCAAAATGTATTTCCAAATGGATATTGATTAATTGTTGCTTCCCTATAAGCTATACTTGCACTTTTTACTGCAATGGGTTGTCATATATCTTGTTTTCTCCTTCCTTTGGTTAAAAAAGTTTGAGGTAAATGATTCTGGTCACGTGTAAAAACCTGATGCTAATGGGTTGTTTATCTCCCTTCCTTTATTGGTTTCACTGTAGCGAGATAGAACCTGCTGTTTGTTTGCTTGAGGGATTGTCAAACCTTTTCTTGCAATATTGTACTCTCTGCCCCCTAATTCTTCTTACTTACCCTTTTCACGTTTACATATGAATGTGCTGCTTTTTATCTTGTGACAGATGCAAAACAATTATCATCTTGAGCACACAGACATCAAAAAACTTGTTGACCCAGGGCCTTCCAAGACTGCTGCTTGGGTTGCAACGGCTGGAACTGCTCTTGTTGTTGGGTATGTTCACAATGGTTAATGTATTCTTAATGAATTATAGCATTTTTTAAACTCTGATTACAATGTGTTTAATTAATAGGAGAGAAGAGAAAAGAATAGAAATGATGAGATGTTTTGGTGTGCAGTTTAATTTTCTCTTGCTGAACGGATAATAGATAAGGGATCAAGAGTGAAATTTAATGATTTTACAATAATAGCATTTGTGGCACGTGTTCTATGAAAAGATTTAATCAATAAATTATATTTTAGAACTTATAAAATTAGCTAGTTTCATTGCTCTCCAAGTATCTCCACTTTTGGAGATATAAAAAGTGCACCATGGGAGAAATTTCTCCTCTTTGTTTTATTTATCTCCAACCTTTCCATCTGGCTTGATTTCTAAAGATCAAAGTGGTTCAATTTTGTTTTTAATTCGAGTGGGTTTTTGGAGCCTTTCTAACATCAAGAGAAAATGATAACCTTTATAATTTTGCAATGTTTGAAAAAGTTATGGCCAAAATGCAGTGAGTTGGAAAAAAACACTGCAGAAGGACAAAGAGTTAATGTACTTGTCATAAAGTCAGAAGTGGCAGTAACTGGAGGTAATATGATATAAAGTTGCTAACTTTTTTCTTGCAAAGAATACTAAACAGACATCTTACAATTTAATTAATATGAAATACCTTAAGGAATGTCCATTGAGGCAGATTACAGACATGATAGCCGAGGATAAATGGTTTTTGATAGAGTTAACTTATGGATTTTGGCAGATTTAGGAAGTAGTAAGAATGTGGTTGAGTTGATTTTTGTAAGAATGCATGTCGAGGTGAATCTCTCCTCATCATCTGCCAATGCGAAGGTTGCCTTGTCTCTTGATTGAAAAAATCAATTTAAGAAATCATGAGGAGACTGGTTAAAACATCTTATTGAATCCTAATGTTCTTAGCTGCACTTTTAATTGGTGCATACTTTCCCCTGTAACTGAAAAAATCCCCTCATTAATATGCTTTCGACTTTCCAGTTTGCAAGGCCCATAGATGACATTTGCGTTGGTTCTTTGCCTTTATTTGCTTAACTGCAGATATGGCTTGGGTTGGCGAGGTGGAACATGGTATGCAAATAGAAAGTTCAGAAAGGAGCAGTTGAAACTACTAGGGCAGATAAAACCTAAAAGATGGGAATTGCTGGGACAAATAAAACCTAGAGGGTGGCAACTCCGGTTCCTTAAATCATCAGCAAGATCCCCAGGGCCAGAAAGTACATTGAAAGCATCTGAAAAGATGCTAAAGAATGCTCCTGCCTCGTGCAATTCTGTGGAAGCCAATCAATCATGTTAACACTCACAATCATGACAGCAACTGTTAGAGATTTTTGCCCAATATAAAAGAAAAAGAAACTATTACTGGCAGTCTTACACCCGATAAGATTGTTTTGTCTATAATATCATTCTTTTGTCGGAATAGAAATTCATAGTTTCTTCTGCTGCTTTCTCACTTTAGATGGATCATTCTGGGACTCCATTTATGTTCTTAGTGCAATTTTCTTTCGAGTGAAGTGATTGGGGATCTATGCATGCCCCCTAGGCTCCTATACAGAGTCTTTTCGGGATGTTGCTTATGCACTCTCAGGGCAATTTTGTCACTATTTAGTTTTTCGTCGTATGGGACAAAAATTTGCTTTGGAACCTTTGGTGTCAATTTAGGATTGATAGTTATTATTGTTGTTATTTTACAAAATAACTCTGTTCCGTTGTCTCGTCATAACTGAAGATGACTAAGGTTGCAGCTCAAGCCATGCAAGGAGAGTGGCAAGGCTGGAGTAGTTACTACAAAGTAAGATAAAGTGAATGCTCCTGTTGTCTCATCATCTTAGAATTTGAGTTGAATATCGAACAAGATTTTACATTGATACAAATTCTACCAAAACATTGATTTTAAACAAATCCTCATTACACACAGTCAAATCAATCCTAACTTTATTACGTGATTCATACGATATAACCAATACCTATGTGCTGCCAAACCAACTTCACCCTTGTTCACTTCCAGTTGATCTAACTTTTTTTTCCAGCAGGAATTTTCTCCCACTTCTTCAGCATTCAGAGATCATATGAACTGATAAAATTGAAATCTTTTGTGTTTTTCAACTAATCTCCGACGGATGAATCTGCCACTCTCAGACCTTGCCGTGTGTGAATTGTTAACAAACTAATATTGCACTCCACGTACGTTGGGACATGTTACACTGCCAAAAAAATTGTGTCATTCACCTTGAGTTAAAGTTGGTTTCAGCACCATTGAATTACTTTTAAAAAGTCGTTAGAACACCGTTGGATTAATTGAGAATTACTCCACCTGCAACAAAGATCTTGTCATAGCTCAATATATATACAGCAACAATTCTTTCGAACCGTCGTTTTTTCATCACTACTCACGCCTATGATCGCATCATGATAATTTTAAATGTTATGTGACAAAAGCATGTTAATGAGGCAGAGATTTCCATCCATTCTGGGATTATAACAAGTCAGAGTTGCATTAGTTATGGCATGTAAGATGTGTAAATGTTTCCTTTGGAGTCAGGAAATTTGAATAAAATCGCAAGCATAACTTGAGGATAGCAGTCAAAAAACCACACGTTTAATCGATGACGAGCTTGTAACATTCAAGACTTTGATTTCATATGAACATAATTATTTTATTTGATATATTAATTTTTTTTATCTCATCTGAAAATAATTATTTTAGAGTGCTTTTCATAAATGGGCCTGAGACATAAAGTGTTTTTAAGAATTGTTCTCCCTATAATTTTATTTGTTTTTAGCTAAGAGAAAAAAAAATTGGACAAAATTGTCCTTAATGAAACCAACCCATTCGCTAGGCTCCGCACCTCAACCCGAAACTTATTAACGGGTCAAGTATGTTTAAGTTTACGTCTCAAACTGACTCATATTTTTTGAGCTTTCCTCACCAGACTCTTCATCTCTAGAGTATTTCTTATCAGAAAGAAAAATGTTTAAGTATTTTGAGCATTTTGAAGTAGTTTTTGATACATGAAAAAAACCTGTGAGCATTTTTAAACATTTTAGAGTGATTTTTGATATATGAAAAAAACACTTTCGAACATTTTGAGCATTCATATTTGTTAATTATGTTGTTAAATAGAAGATGGTGTATCGTTTGAAGTTGTTGATCTTGTTAAATGAAATTCAGTAGTTTTGGTGATTTTTGAGAATTATGTGACTAGTTTTTAAGCATTGCGTGACTGACTTTGGGCATTGCGTGACTAGTTTCTGATAAGGCATTGTGTAACTAGATAATAGGCATTGTGTGACTGACTTTGGGCATTGCGTGACTAGTTTTTTATAAAGTATTGCGTGACTAGTTTCTGATAAAGCATTGCGTGACTAATTTTGGGTATTGTGTGACTAGTTTTTGATAAGGCATTGTGTGATTAGTTTTTGATAAGACATTGCGTGACTTGTTAATAAGACATTGTGTGACTAGTTCGTAAGGCATTGTGTGACTTAGGCATTGCTTAAAAATCAGTCATGCAATGTATAAAAACTAGTCACATAATGCCTAAAACCAATCACGTAAGGACTAAAAACTAGTCATACGGTGATTAAGTCACGCAATACCTAAAAATCAGTAAACTCAATTTTGGGGTTCTATGAATAAACCAACAAACTCAAGAACCTAAAACACATATTTTTTTTTTTGCTAAGCCATGAAATTATGCATTTCATAAAAGATAGGTTACAAAACTCCATAACCCTCCAAAGCAAGAGAAAATATATCCCTATCAGGAGGTCTTGCTCACTCCTCTTATACAAAACAAAATATACCCTCTTTACAAAATATTCTCTGAACAATTTTAACTCAAAATCTCATAAAAAAAATCAAAATCCCTAGCAAACATGCTTAACAATCATTCTAATCCCAGACACAACAAAACCGTGAACCACCATAAAACCCATCAAACATGCTTTAGTTGTTCTTTCTCCCTGAGCAAAATCGCTGCCTGCAATGAGCAAAATCGTTATTCATCGTCCTTAAGAACCCCCAAGATCCACCATCTAAAAAAATAAAATAAAATAAAAAAGAGCTTGATATCATATTTGCGAATTGGATGGCGAAATAGACAAGTTTGAGCAGAAAGAGAAATCGAGATTTAATTTTGAAATTTTTATCTGGATGGCAAGAGAGAAAAAACTAAAACCATTATAATTTGTCTGAAATTGTTTAAAGGGTATTATTGTCAAGTCATACAAAAAACTGGCTAAAAACAGTTAAAATTATAAAGACAGTCATTTTTAAAGTCACCTTTTTATGAAGGTCATTTTTCATAATTTTTTCATTATTTTATTAGGTATATCATCAATATATAATATTATCTATTATCGATAATTTAAAGGTCATTCACATCAAAAATTAATTTTTTTTTTAAAACAGTAAGCTTTAAAAGCTTTAAAAATTAAATACTTATTAATATATAATTTAATACACAAAATCGATGACTGGTGATGTCATCTTTACAGAAAAAGTTGTAATGTTGATGAGATGAGATGATAAAATGTTACACTATTTATTAACATGTATGGAATTACACAATTTTTAACAAGGTCGTGAGCTGCAGCTTAACATTATATAATATTACAAAACAACTGACCAAATATAAACTCTAGATATAATCATGGAATCTTGTTTTGGTCATAAAATTTGGCAATAACGTACGTAAGACAAATGAATACTTAACCAAAAATAATATCAACCAATACTAATATAATTACCTCACCAAATGATATAGAACTCACCTTGTTTCGTAGTATGATTCCTCGATTATTTCCCAGGAACCAACCCATATTATTACTACTCAAATAATTACAGGAAATATTTGTTGGATATTTCAAATAAAAGATATGATTTCATATCAAAATAAAAGGAAAAATTGTGACTGTTGAAAATTAAATTAAAAGAATAGTTATGTCTATTGAAAATAAAAATAAATAAATAAAATAAATAAAATAAAAAAAAGAATCACGTATTTTGGAAAAGACCAACAGGAGCAACTCTTTGAAACAAACACAAACAGTGTTTGATGGTGATAACTTTTTAAGATGGCAAAAGAAGATGCATTTGCTACTATCAACCTTGAAAGTTGTCTATGTTTTGACTATACCTAGACCAGAAGAAGGAGAAAATGAGTCTGTTGCTGCAATGAGAGAGAGGCAAAAATGGGACAATGCCGATTATATGTGCAAATGTCACATTTTGAATGGTTTGGCTTATGACTTATTTGACACATACCAGAACGAGGCTACTGCAAAAGAATTATGGGACAAATTGGAAGCCAGGTACATGACAGAAGATGCAACAAGTAAGAAATTTCTTGTTAGTTGCTTTATTAATTATCAAATGGTTGATGGGTATTTTGTTATAAAACAACTACGAAAAATTGAAAGAATGCTTAATCAGTTTAAACAATATAAAATGAAAATGGATGAAACTATAGTTGTATCCTCCATTATAGACAAACTTCCTCCATCATGGA
The DNA here is from genome assembly GCF_053813885.1 of Theobroma cacao. Classification (NCBI taxonomy): domain Eukaryota; kingdom Viridiplantae; phylum Streptophyta; class Magnoliopsida; order Malvales; family Malvaceae; genus Theobroma; species Theobroma cacao. Next base: position 12,255,306 of record NC_142639.1, read on the forward strand.
AAGACTTTAAAAGAAGTCTGAAACACAAAAAGGAAGAAATAACTTTGAGGCTTTGGCAAATCATCTTTGAATTGAAGAGGAATACAGGAAACAAGAACAAGTTGCTATTTCTGGTGAAGCCAAAGTACATGTTGTGGAGGAAGGATAGACCACTAAACCTGCCAAAAAGAGGTTCAAGCAGTTGCTAATGGTCTGAAATTCAAAAGACAAAACAAAAGCACATGTTTTTATTACGAAAAACCAGGACATTTCAAGAATGAATGTCGGTTATTGAAGAAGAAAAATAATTCTTCCAGAAGAAAAGCTTTTGAAAATCTTGTAGCCATGATTTTTGAAATCAATGTGCTTGAAGAAAATGATGCCTGGTGGGTTGATTCTGGAGCAACAAAACATTTGTGCAATGACAAGAGTCTTTTAAAGAATTTCGCACCAAGTGAGTGTGGAAATTTCCTATACATGTGAAATTTTTCTGCAGCAATGATTAAAGGTAAAGGGACTGTTGAACTTGAATTCACTTATGGAAAAACTTTAACTTTGAAAGATGTATACTATGTTCCAGAAGTAAGGAAAAATTTAGTGTTCGGAAGTCTATTAAATAAGTTTGGTTTCAAGCTTATATTTGAGGTAGATAAATTCATTTTGTCCAAAAGAGGAATTTTTGTTGAAAAAGGTTACATGTGTGATTGAATGTTCAAACTAAATATTATTAATAATAATAAGAATAAAACAGTTGTTTCTGTTTATATGATTGAATCTTCTTATTTATGGCAATATAGATTAGGACATTTAAATTATAGAAGATTGGATGACATGTATAAAATGGACTTAATTCCAAAATTTAATTCAAATATTGATAAATGCAATACATGCATGCTAACAAAAATAACTAGAAATCCTTTTCCTAAAGTTAAAAGAAATACCAAATTACTTGAATCAATACATAGTGATGTGTGTGATATGCATAGTACACCTACATTAGTTGGAAAAAAATATTTTGTCACATTAATTGATGATTTTTCTAGATATTACTATGTAAATTTGTTGCATTCTAAAGATGAAGTGCTTGATAAATTTAAGATTTATAAATAAGAAACTGAATTACAATGTGAATCTTTTATCAAGTGTTTAAGATCGGATTGAGGTGGAGAATATTATTGTCCAAGTTATTTTGCCTCCACTAGAATAATCCATCATATTTCAGCACCTTACACACCACAACATAATGGTGTAACAAAAAGGAAGAATAGGGTCTTGACCAAAATGGTAAATACTATGTTATCATATTCAAATCTTAGAAAAGGTTTTTGGAGAGAAGCTTTGTTAACAGCTTGTCACATATTAAATAGAGTTCTTATAAAGGAAACTAAAATGACCCCATATGAGCAATGGAAGAAAGGGAAACCGAACCTTAGTTATATGAAGGTTTGGGGATATAGAATTGTATTTAAAGTTTCGAAACCCAAAAAAAAAAAAATTGGGTGAAAGAGGAATAGAATGCATATTCATAGGATATGCACAACATAGTAAAGCATATAAGTTCATGGTAATTGAAACAATTGATTCAATTCCAGTCAATACTGATATTGAATCAAGAGATGCAATATTTGATGAAAATATATTCAAATCTATTTTAAGGCAACTAGAGCCACTACAATCAATTCTATCAAATGTCATTCCATTGGAACAAAATGAAAATAATGATGAATCTAAACCAGAAATAAGGAAAAGCAAAAGGGTTAGAAAGGTAAAAGATTTTGGTCAAGATTTTTATATGTTGCTTTTAGAAGGAACATGAGAAAATATTGACAATAAAATTCCTTATTGTTTTAATTTAGAATCGGACCTTGTTACATATGACGAGGCAATAAAGTCTCAAGATTTTGCATTTTGGAAGGAAGCAATCAATGATGAGATGGACTCAATAATGGGAAATAATACTTGGATTTTGGTTGATCTTCCACTAGGTTCCAAACCAATAGGTTGTAAATGAATTTTCAAAAAGAAAATGAAAGTAGATGGAACCATAGACAAGTTCAAAGCAAGATTAGTAGCCAAAGGCTTTACGCAAAAGCAAGGAATTGACTACTTTAATATTTATGCTCCAGTAGCAAGAATTGCTACAATTAGACCTCTAATCTCCCTTGCATTAATTTATAAGTTGGTAATTCACCAAATGGATGTTAAAACAACATTTTTAAATGGTGAATTAAAAGAGAAAGTTTACATGGAACAACCAAAAGGGTTTGTTGTTCAAGACAAGAGCATAAAGTTTGTAAACTTGTCAAATCATTGTATAGGCTTACACAAGCACCAAAACAATGGTACAAAAAAATTTGATGAAATTGTTTTAGCTAATGGCTACAACATAAATGAATCTGAAAAATGCATATATAGCAAATTTCAAAATGGTAAAGGTATTATAATTTGTTTATATGTGGATGATATGCTAATTTTTTGTACGGATTTGAAACAAGTCGAGGAGACAAAGGAGTTTTTGTCAAATAACTTTGCAATGAAAGATATGGGTGAAACAGATGTCATTTTAGGAATTAAAATATTCCTAGATGAAAATAACATAACTTTATCTCAATTGCATTATATTGAAAAAGTGCTTGAAAAGTTTAATCTTACTAATTGTATACCAGCATCTACATCCATAGATCTTCAAATTAAATTGGTACCTAATGCTGGTAGGGCTGTTGCTCAACTACAATATGCAAGAGTTATTGGTTGCTTCATGTATGCAATGACATGTACAAGACCAGATATAACATTTACTATTGGAAAGTTAAGTAGATATATAAGTACTCCAGGTACTTTGCATTGGTAAGCCATAAATCGAGTACTAAGATATTTAAAGAAAAAAATTAATTATGGACTTTGCTATAATGGATATCCATCAGTACTAAAAGGATATTCAGATGCTAGTTGAATTACAAGTTTAGAAGATCATGCTTCCACAAGTGGATGGATCTTCATGCTTTGTGGGGGTGTCATTTCTTGACGGTTCAAGAAACAACTATTTATAACTAATTCTACTATGGCAGCTGAATTTATTGCATTGGCTGCTGCCACCAAGGAAGCTGAATGGCTAAGAAATTTACTCTATGGTGTGCCCTTATGGCCTAAACCAATTTCTCTAATTTCTATCCGTTGTGATAATGAAGCAACTCTAGCAAAAGCATATAGCCAAGTGTATAATGAAAATTCTAGACATATTAGATTAAGACATAGATATGTTCAACAATTAATTTCTAATGGAGTGATCACTGTAACTTTTGTGAGGTCTAGTGAAAACTTGACGGATCCCTTAACAAAAAACCTTGCTAGATATCTTGTAAATAATACCTCAAAAGGGATGGGGCTCAAGCTCATAAATTGAAAGTCACCCATGGTGGAAACTTGACTCAACGCTTGGTATAACGTCAAGTCTTGAGTTCAATGAGACAAAGTAATCATTTGTATGTGACTGCTAGCACTATAATATAATATATTATATTCTATCTTAAGTGAAGTGCTAGGCACCCGTAATGGTAAGGAAAAGATGAGTTATATATCTTAATAGACCCATAATATAATTTGTTAGAATGCTTTAGCTACGGGGGCATTCATGGGATCTACTTATATGAGTGTGAAGTGTGGTTGCTTCTAGGAGTTTGAGAGCTTGGCTCTAACAATGAAAAGAGGATACAGACGCATGGCCATAAAAGTGTCGCCAGATACTGTTCATTCATTGGTGTTGAAATCGTTGTGTGCGATGTGTTCGGTTAACCAAATGGAATAGTTGGTTCAAAGCATAGTCTACCATGCAATTTCGGTTAACTTTAATATATTTTCATTAAGTGAAGGTTCAATCGGAAAACACCTTCATTTATGCAATTGATTTTTAAGATTATAGAAAATTTGGACTAATTTGAAAATGGTGGGGGATTGTTAGATATTTTCAAATAAAAGATATGATTTCATACCAAAATAGAAGGAAAAATTGTGACTGTTGGAAATTAAATTAAAAGAAGGGTTATGCCTGTTGAAAATAAAAATAAATATTGGAAAAGACTAACAGGAGTAACTTTTTGAAATAGACACAAACAGTGCTTGTTGGGAACAAGCATCTAAGCCTATAAAAGAAGACCTTTTTTATCCAACAGAACGTGCATTAGAAAACAAAAAACTTTCCTTCCTTTCTCAAAATTTCTCAAGTTTTCTTCTATACTATTTTCCTGCAAAAAAATATTATGAAAGTTTGATAATCTTGTTATACTCCGGTGAGTACTCAGTGGATTGATTTCGTCAGTGCGAAACATAGTCAATCACTGGGCTTCATTATATCTTCGAGGTTTATATGCTAGTAACTATTTTGCACACTACAAGTGGGGGTGAATAAAACCTTAAGGACAATGGCATTGATACTAGGGGTGTGCAAACGGTTAGTTCGGTTTTGGATATTCAATAACTGAACTAACTGAACTCCTTTTTAAAAATAACCGAAACTGAATCGAACTATGTAACTAACCGTACTAACTGAAACCGAACTAATTCTGTTAGTTTGATTCGATTTCCAAAAACCTAACTTAACAAATTTTTTATTTTTTTGTTTGTATATATTTATTTATGCTGTATTTTTTTAAATAAATCAATATTATAAAAATATTAAAAATGACTCTAAAAAATTATAATAAATAAAATGAATACTTATATAATTTATATGATATAAACAATAATAAATAATTTAAGTTTAGGATTTTTTTCATGTAAAATCTCCATAATACCATTATTTAGGTTTGGTAAGTTCGGTTAGAAATTTTCCTAATCGAAACCGAACCGAAATAATTTTACTAACCGAACTAACTGAAAAACCAAAGTAATTGAACCAAAAAAACCGAACTCATTTCGGTTCGGTTCGGTTCGGTTCGGTCGTTCGGTTCGGTTTATATTTGCTCACCCCTAATTGATATACGCCTTGAAGCTAATTTCTAAATTTTTCAATTTGGTGTTCTAACAATATTGAAATTATTTAAATAGTTTCTTTGTTTATTCCATTTGTTTTCAAGTTATTTTTATTATAGGCATAATATCTAAAAAACCTTTTTAATTATTTTTGAAAAATTTAAATGTCCTTATATTTTTATTACATTCAATTAAGCTTTTATACTTTTAATTTGAATAAAATAAATCTTTTCACTTTTATTTTGAGTTAAATAACTATTTATAATTAATTGTTGATTTAGTCAAAATGTCACTTGTCATTCTATATCATGAAACGTTGAAGTGACGGATATGACAGATTAACATATCATAATAGATGATGATATAACATATAATTATATCGCATTTTTAATCCTCCACATTAATACTATTTCAACGCTACGTAAGTATAAAATGACAATGAATTTTTTAATTAATGATAATTAATCAACTATTAATTATAAGAGTTTATTTAATCTAAAATAAATAAGAGTGTGAGGACTTAATTATATTAATAAAAAAATAAAAATTTAGTTTAATTTTTTAAAATAATTCGAAGAACTTTTTAAATATTATGTTTTTATTATATTTGCTGTAATAACAAAGCCGTAGAACTCTGATTTGTTATGTCTGAACATTAGACGCGTCTCAATTTCCAATGCAGCTGCTGTTTTGGAGCTACTTTAGCAGTTTCTTCCAATTGAGACAAATGAAACGGTCAGAATGACATTTCTTTGTGCAAATCTGTTTGCCTCATGCATTTGCTGCGTTGGCTTCATCATCAACCTCTTCGATATGTCCTTGTGGAGGAATTTCTTGTCAATTTAAGGAATCGTGGCAGCGAGAAAATCTTCCAAAAGAAAAAAGGGAAAATAAATTATCTAAAGGCTAATGCATTAATAATAGGGGAAAAAAGGGCCCACTCAATACCTTGTTTAAACCAGTAGAGCAATCTGTTGACAAGGTGTTTTAGAGCTCTTCATGTGAATACTTGATTCTGTTTTTATTTGGATTTCAGCTACTATAAAATTGCCTCAACGATGGGGTTGTTGAAGCAGGAAACATAAAATATATGGAGGTAGCCAACAGTTTAACCTGTATAATTTTGCTCATCTTTTTCTGTGGGTCAGCAGCTGGAAGCAGAACAAAGTTGTTTTCATTCAATGCTCAAGGGAATGGCATCGGCGTGGCTGCATTGGCTCCATCATCTGATGATGGTATTTGCAAATCAATGGTGGAGACACAAGGCTATGCGTGTGAAGAGCACACGGTGAATATGCCGACATTCTTTTCCTCTTCAGTTCAAGTCCCAAGGTTTTACATTTTAGCCATATGCCAACCACTGTTTTATACAGTTTAAATGAAATTTTGATTGGTTTTTAGGTAACTACACAAGACGGATACATTCTCAGTATGCAAAGAATTCCTGTGGGGCGGTCAGGTGGGGCACCAGGAAACAGGCCACCAGTCCTGTTACAGCACGGGCTCTTAATGGTTGCAAAATCTGTCATGGTGCTACTGCTTTCTGATACAATGAATTTCGACAAAATTCTGAATGTAACAAGGACTTGTATTGTATGATGTCAGGATGGAATAACATGGTTGCTATTGCCTCCAGAACAATCTTTGGCATTTGTCTTGGCAGATAACGGGTATGATGTCTGGCTTGCTAACTCGCGTGGAACAAAATACAGCAAAGGGCATACATCACTCAGTCCTGCTGATTCGGTTATTATTTCTCTCTACATGGTGTCTTCCTTATTTTTTCCCCTTGGTTATGAATTGTATGCATGAGACTGATTCTTACGGGTTTTTAGGCCTACTGGAATTGGTCCTGGGACGAATTAGTAGCGTATGATCTTCCTGCTACATTCCAGTATGTGAATGATCGAACAGGGCAAAAGCTGCACTATGTTGGTCATTCACAGGTGAATTTTGAATCTGCTGCTTCAATTTTCCTTTTTGAATATTCTCTTAAACTATCAGGGCAAATGGTGAATTTGATATTCTTTGCAGGGAACTCTGATTGCTCTGGCTGCCTTCTCAAAAGATCAGCTGTTGAACATGTTGAGATCAGCTGCTTTACTCAGCCCAATTGCTTTTGTGGGTCAGATGACTTCCCCACTTGCAAGAAATGCTGCTGACAATTTCATTGCTGAGGTTAAAACAAATACCAATGTATTTCTGTTATTAATCCAAATTGAAGACAGCTATTTTAACAATATAAGAATCGACTTTTGACAGACATTGTACTGGTTAGGCCTCAGTGAATTTGATCCAAGAGGGTAAGAATCCCATTGCCACCTCTGTTCTTCACCTTTTCCCCAATCTTTGATGGCCAGCGATGAGATTTTTAGTTGCTGTTGCTATGTGTAATAGAAAGTTTAGAGAAGACTACAAAGTATGACTGTTTGATATTTCTTAAAATAGGTTGTTAATGTCATTCTCTGTTTTTCCATTTGGAATTGGTGACATTTTCTCGTCCATGTTTCTTTCTTATGAACAGGGAGGCTGTAGTCAAACTTCTGAAGGACATCTGCCGCAAACCAGGTGTTGACTGCACTAACTTGTTGACCGCGTTTACAGGTACTGCTAATGTACCTATTGATTTATGATAAGCAGCAAAGTAAATTGGAAACTGTCATCTGTTCCTGACTAGAAATTTTTGACATCTTTTTGTAGGTCAGAACTGTTGCTTGAATTCTTCCATAGTAGATATTTTTCTTGATCATGAGCCTCAACCATCAGCAACAAAGAACATGGTACATCTGGCTCAGAGTAAGTACCTGTAAACATCCTTTAGAAACTAAAAATATTTTTGGTTTAGAAATGTCTGCTGCATAATTCTGGGGTAATTTTACCAGTGATTAGACAAGGAACCATAACAATGTATGACTACAATGACGCGAATGAGAATACAAAGCATTATGGGCAACCTACTCCTCCAGCATACAACATGACCAGCATTCCAAATGACCTTCCTCTCTTCCTCAGCTATGGAGGGGAGGATGCTCTTTCTGATGTAAATGATGTGAAGCTCTTGCTGGATAGTCTCAAAGATCATGACGGAGACAAGCTTGTAGTTCAGTATAGAGATGATTATGCTCATGCAGATTATGTCATGGCAGAAAATGCTAAGCAAGATGTATACGATCCCTTGATTGCCTTCTTTAAGCTAAAGAGAACATAAATTAAAAGAGAAACTTCTACTCTTATCGTTTTGTTTTTGTTTGTTATTCTTAGCTATATATCTTCATCCCTTGGACAGCCAAAATTTCCCATGTCTGGCCGATGGTTGCAATTCATAGATATACATATATACATGAGAAAGACCTGCAGGTTTTTTGTCCTGTTTATCTGTTTTGATGAAACAGGTTTGGGGGTGAAGGGGAGAAGAGGTAAACTAAACAGACGCGACTTATCTGCCAAAGCGGAAATACTAAGTAAACAAAAGGGAAAACATATCACCATCAGTTCTAACTGTCAAGAAACAAATAAACATGCAAGAAAAAAGCTAGCAGTCATTGAAGCACCAATTTTATCAAAATTTTGTTCCTAAATCCTAATATTTTTCAGCTGGCGCAAAGAACAGATGCATCTGTTTCTGACGCCTGCCGAAAAGATGGGTCTTTTCAAATATTGCTTCTTCAGATTTCAGATTGCTTGAACTGTAAGATTTACAAATCTGAAAATAGATAACAAATGACCAAGCAGCTTAAGAATCGATATGAATCAAATCTCATTCTTGCAGTGCTCCAATATCCAGTCTTAAATTTCTAACTGAGATTCCAAAGAGCTAGAAATTCTGCCGACAGAACATTTCTCGGAATCTGCAAAACTAATTGTAAACTTCTAGGATCCAAAGTAGCTCGGAATAACAGAGTTGAATCTTAAGAGTCTGTCTGGTTAATAATTCGTTTTTCATAGCCTTTTGGTGCTATATCAAATTGTATTCCCCATTCAAAGGAACCTGAATGGACAGAAAGTTTCCACCTTTCAGTTTTCAGTGATGGGGTGTCCTCACATGTTATCATAGGCATACTCCGGTTTGGTCTTTTTTGATTCACATATGAAATCTTCCAAACTCCCTTCCCCAAACCCCCCCACCCCCAATCCAAAAACAAAAAAAAAAAAAAAGAGAAAAAGTCTTTTCCAGTTAAACATGTAAAGTAAACCTATCGAAAAACTGAACAAACATCTTTGCTTCAGAAAATTTATACTATATTTAAATAATACATGTAACAATGACAGATTTTGGCAGAAACGCAGACTGTTTTCATATCAATGTAGTCATTGGCCATATCTACATCGTTGACATGTTATAGTCCCTATCAATCCAGTTTATCATCAACACAACTTACTCTTAGTTTGACCTTAAAGTGGATTGTTCTTTAGCTCTTTTCTGCGGCAGCTTCTCCTTTGATATTTACTAGGATCACAATTCCAACATACGTTATTACCCTTTGTTCACATTGCTTCCCTCCCCAGGAAATAAACAATCTGTTTTTCAATTATCCACCAAAAAAAAAAATAGATAAAAGATAAACACCATCTGTTTCCATTATATTGCTCTACTTATAGTTTTCATTGCAGCCTGCTTAATCAGCCAAGGAGACTTAGACTTAAATATTTTTCCTAAAGAGGGATCGTGCCAGTAACGATACTTAGTCTTATGCTAATGATGACAACCACGAAGTATATTTGGGCCATACTTGATATCTTAGGTTTTATTAATTTAATCAATGAATAGGCCCTGACATATGAAGCAAGGATAAGCATATTGGATATAGGTATGATTCCCTTCAAATATAAACCATATGGCAATAAGTGAAAGAGAAGGATAATATATTATTACAATACATTAAAAAGTAAACGCAAAAAGTAGACGTCATAGTGCTAATCTATTATTCATTCCTATACTGTACATTGTTGAATGGCTATTAGAGATGAATTTCATGAATATTGCTGGTCAAAGATGAGCTTAAGTTTGTAGTTTCTTTTGAATGATTTGTTTATGAACTCATTTATGCTCATTAATACAAAAAAAATGGGTTATTTTGACGCTTTGTACATGTCCGAAAGTTTCTCAAGTATTTGATGCTGCTTGAAAGAATTTGGGACCATATATAGAAGGGTAACAAATACCGCTCTTAAAGTGCTGCAAAGTATGGGTTATATTTGTGATACATCGATGCAAATGCCGCTTAGAAGTATCCATCCACAGAGTTTCATTTGCAACATAGGTCAATTGAGAACGCCTGCGATTATAGCAAAGAATACTAATTTGTTTCATTTGTATTTGTCCACTATAAAACTCGGGAAACTGCAAGGTTGTGTAGTGGACATAAGAGAACTCAAGATGCCTAACTTTTCAACTGTTTTAACCCTATTGGTACTATTCTCTGTGTCAGCAATTGCAGCAGCCACTAAGAAGGTGTTTTCAACCAGTTCTAGGGATGATGTAATCATACATTCCTCAATCACCGATGATGCTATCTGCAAATCATTGGTGCAGACTCAAGGTTATGTCTGTGAGGAACATAAAGTAAAGATACATGCTGTCTTCCATATATAATTTCACCTTACCAGTTAAGACCTTCAACTTGTAACAACTCATGACTTCAGACAAAAAAAATTTATGGTTTCAGGTTGCGACGAAAGATGGTTACATTCTTAGCGTGCAGAGGATTCCAGTTGGGCAGTCTGGTAAGACAGCAGACAAGCCACCGGTACTACTGCAACACGGGATCTTAGTGGTTAGTCACCATACAACATTTCTAGTGCATGTATATGTAACTAAACATGATGTAAATCACATGATAGAGTTAATAACATAGCATGTTATTGTGGCAGGATGCTGCACCGTGGTTGTTGAATTCCCCAGATGAATCGTTGGGTTTTATTTTGGCAGATAATGGCTTTGATGTGTGGCTTGCCAACACACGTGGAACTAAATATAGTCGTGGACATACATCTCTAAGTCCCAATGATTCGGTTCTTTTTCTATTTATCATCACCCTTGATTGGACTACAACAACTGTAAACTATTTTGCTCAAGAGTTTACTCCTTATATTGTTGCAGGCTTACTGGGAATGGTCATGGGATGAATTAGTCCAGTACGATCTTTCTGCTTTAGTCCAATACGTTCATGATCAAACTGGGCAGAAGTTGCATTATGTTGGGCATTCCTTGGTACTGTGTTTTGTAGTTCCACCTGTTCTGGTATATTATTGTTTCCTAGACTTTGCTAGGCATACAATAGCTGATACTAAGAAAACCCTCGAAATTTTAGGGAACTTTAATCGCTTTAGCTGCCTTTTCCAAACAAGAGCTGTTAAACATGGTCAGAACAGCTGCTTTGCTGAGTCCAATTGCTTACCTGGATCAGATTCCCTCGCAACTAACAAAAGCTGCTGCTCAACTGTATTTAGCAGAAGTAAGACGGATCTCTTGGTTTATCCTTTTAAAGTGTGAATTGCAGTTACCCCTGACATGAATCTCATTGTCAATTTCTGTTCCCCCTTCTTTGATTAACAGGTTTTATATAGGTTGGGTTACCGTCAATTTCCTCCAGGATGGTGAGAATGAAGTTGATCAATATTAGCATCATCCTCTGCAATCAATAGCTGCTTGAAATTCTCATTTGATTTGGTTCTTAATTTTAAACATTCTCGGGAGAACAATAAGAGTAATCCAAAATATAAAATAATCTTCAGGGTTTTATCAACCAGATTATTCCGTGAGAAAAGATAAGCTATTGTTATCACTTGTATCATTTTTACAGTTTAAAAGTAATGAGAATCCTTTTCACTTCTGTAGGAATACCTTTTCTCTCGAGTATTTGTTTGATAATTTATAGGAGCAATCCAAGAAAAGAGGTTCAGAAGCTAATTCCCAAAGCTGTGAAAAATGTAAACATCAATTGTTATTGATTTGTTGACTCTGGACAGGGATGTTCTAGCCCCATTGCTGGAAGAGATATGCAATAAACCAGGCAGCAACTGCTCCAACTTAATGACTGCTTTCACAGGTCCTCTTCAAAGCTTGCTCATTAGATCCTTGACACAAACATACTTATTTCTCTGTTGCTAATTGGAAAAAACTTATGGCTTTCACAGGGCCAAATTGCTGTGTAAATTCTTCAAAGGCAGGTGTATTACTTAAGCATGAACCCCAGCCAACTGCAACTAAGAACATGATCCACCTATCTCAAAGTAAGTGCCTAAGTTATACGCTTGACTGACTTCCAAGCCAATTTTAAATGATAAATTCCAAAGAAACCTTTATAATGGAATGAAAATAAAATAACAAGATATCGTCATTAATTCAAAGGGAAATGGTATTCTTCAATCATCATTTGATTTGGCGCTTTTGATTGTTGACTAGTGATTAGAACGGGAACCATAACAATGTACGATTATGGAAGTAAAGATGAGAACATGGGACACTATGGGCAACCGACTCCCCCAACGTACAAAATGAGAGGCATTCCAAAAGACCTTCCTCTTTTCCTTGGCTATGGAGGGAAGGACATGCTTGCTGATGTTAAAGATGTGAAGACTTTGCTAAATGACCTCAAAGATCATGACGAAAGCAAGCTGGTTGTAGTATACAGGAAGGACTATGCTCATGCAGATTTTATTCTTGGTGTGAATGCTAATCAAGTTGTCTATGATCCTCTAGTTTCCTTCTTCAAGCTCCATTGAACTTGAAAGTGACCTATGGCGGAATTTGTATTTATGATCATTCTGTGATAAAGCAAAATTTAGGCCTATATTTTCTACCACTTGTGCAATTTAATTCATAGATTACCTGTTACAATCTTTTTCTTATTTAATTGGATGACTAAGCGATTCATTCAAACTGAAAGAAAACAATTCAAACAAAGCAGCCTAAACAGAATTACAACCTATTCAAAACACTAGCAGAAATCTCCCACTTTGAGCAAAGCAACCTGTTTCTCTGTTAATACAAACTTTTACCAGACTTGAGATGCAAATCCAGATAGCAGAAGCGATTTCCTCAAGTAATGCTTCTTCATTTTTTCTAGCTAAAAAAAATAATTTTCTCTTCCTCTGCAACCAGGTGCGTAAAGCAGAACTTCCATGTATAGTACAAGCAACAGAAGAGTTCTAATAGAGACTAAATTTTAGCTTGAATAAGTTTGATTGACCTGACTAGATTATAGACTTACGGTCAAGGTAGAGATGTGAGGTGTGAAGTCAAGTAGCAAGAAGGAAATTGGACCACATCCACAAGGCTAATTGCAATGGTAGGTTGAACACACTTCATGTACCGTGCGCCTGCAGGGGCTGTAGACTTGCTATTTCAGTATAATGGCAGAGGCTGCCACCGGAAAAACTTGGAAATTAATCCAGGTAATGCAGATGATCATTTGCAGTAGTTAGGCCAAACTCTCTAATGATCAAACTTGCTAATAGGTAAATCATCAAATGCTATTTCTCCCCGCAACAAGAAACACAATGATAATACTGACATAATGCTTATTTGTCAGATTTTCGTATCTTATAGATTGTGAGAGTTATCTATTTTCTCTTACAGATATTTCAGAAAAAAACAGGGATAGATATATGAAACTAGTACCAGCACTCCTCCCTTTTCTGTTCTTGTCAGAGATAGATATTTGGCCTAAGACTGAAGTGATTCTGAGCTGCAATGTGAGCTGCAACAAAAGGATCCACACAATAGTCTCCTGGGCGGCGATGACCTTTTTCCGGTATGAACAGCTCCTCACAGCAAACAGCTCGAGGGGGTAAAACTGAAACTACACTTGCCTTCTGAGAACTAGTAGGGGACTTTAACATTTTTTTTAGCTTTCTACCGTATTTGGTGAGCCACTCCATTCTCTTAGGCTTCTCTGCTTTGTCTTCCATGATTTCTTGATCTTGAACTATAAATTCCTTACTCTCCCTTTCGAGTTTTGGCAGAAAATGGTGGTTAAATAAGACTTGACATCACATGAATAATGTGTAAGCTTTGGGGGGATGTGGCTTATTTCATGGAGCTTGCTTTAAATGTTTTTAGGCTGTTACCAACAGGAATAAGTAAGAAGCCGCATTTTCCCATGTCACTTTCTTGCCTTTAGGGATGTTACGCCATTCTGTTAGCCCGATAGAGTGTGCATTTGCGGCCATGTGTAATATATCTAATCCTTCAACTCAATGCAAAAGCTGAAACTGAAAGCATGAAGTTTTGCACAACTTCCTAACTTCAACTAGCGGTTCTGGCACCCAGCTCACGCAATCTACAACGCATGCTATAATAAATGTGAAGTTTGGGTTACATATTGTTACATAATCTTTCTTCACTCATATTTTTCGAGATTCTAATCTGACATTTTGGATTGAAAATTCAGTTTTAATTATTAGACGTCTCAAAATTTCAAAACTCAATATAGCAACAATTTTGTTTGTAAGATTTTGAGCTCACATGCATATAAATTTTTGAATATATAAAAAAAATTACGACGACTTGAATTTAAAATTTTTTTTAAAATTTGATTTCAAGTGGCAGGGTTATAGGATGAGAATAAATATAGAATAGTTATATCATGGGAAGAGTAGTGAAATTAAGTCGAAACGAGTGGTAGGTTTATGAGTTAGTTTCACCATGCCTACCTTGATGTCTTTAGATATAGAAGTAGTTAAGAGGTTTATTACAATTTTTGGAAAAATGGATGAACGGTTTCTGGTTCTCCAAGAACAAAAGAAGAGAAAAAAGAGTAATCGAGGAAGAAGAAAGAGAGAGTTCTAACAGAATTGAAAAAAAGGTGAAGCACACTGTTTCGTTAAGTGCAAAAGAATTTAAATACATGATTATAGGAGAGAGAAAAATTGTAAACATCCAACCAAAAATAACAACTTACATGGCCATCGCTTCGAATGAATTTTGCATCGAGACATGAAAATATTCTCTATTGCTAGCCCCAAGACATTAACAGGATAACCACCTAAATGACACAACATAGAAAAAAGAGAGAATGCAATCCCTAACAACTTGATAAAGTACAAAAGGTAAAGTTGAAAACGACATAGTAAAAAGATTTAAACGGCGACAACTACTAAAGTTAGACATGTGTTATTGCCATGTTTTCTTTTTCTCCATTTAAACTTGAATTAGCACGAACTCCATTGATGAACCAGAGCTAAGCTTTCTCACGGGAACAAAACCCAACCATTCAACACACCTCTTTGGGTTTTGTTTTGCCTATTCCCAAATCATTCCTCAAACAAATGAACTTTTCCTTGCTCAGGCTTTTGGTAAATATATCTGCAAGTTGTTCATTTGTTCCATAGTGTTTTACTTCAATTTCCTCATCTTTCACAACATTTTTTAATTAATGAAATTTAACTTTTATGTTTGGTTCTCTCATGATGAATTGGATTCTTTGCAATTGAAATTGTAGACTAACTATCAATGAGTAGAGTAAGTAGTTCCCTTTTTTTGATCGAACCCCAAATCAAATAGAATTTTCCCAAGTCAAATAGCCTGATTTGCAGCTAGTGTTGCGACTATATATACTCAGTCTCAGTTGAAGATTGAGCAACCACCTCCTATTTCTTAGAGTTTTAGGAGAAAATGGCACTCCTAAAAAAGAAACAGTAGCTTTTAGTACTTTTGGAGTCATCAACACTCTTAACCCAGTCACTATCACAATAACTAATCAATTCACTACTTTCCTTCTTTTCAAACCTTAAACCATAATCAATTGTTCCCTTGATGTATCTCAGCGCCTGTTTTGTAGTTGAGTAATGATTCTGAGAAGGTTTTTGCATGAATCGAGATATCAGATTAGCAAGAAACATAATGTCTAGTCTTGAAGTTGTTAAATATAGAAGACTACCTATGATGCTTTTGTATGTGGAGCTTATAGTTTTAGAAGCCCCATCTTTAATTTATAGTTTGAAGCCAATAGAGTTTCAACTGCTTTATTGTTCTCTATATGAAACTTCTTTAGCAACTCATTAGCATCCTTACTTTAATGTATGCAAATACCATCTGAACTTTGAATGAACTGTAATCCAAGGAAATAATGCATATCTCCCATGTCTAACATTTCAAACTCTCTAATCAATTTGGTTTTGCATTCATTTAGAATTGAGTCACTTGAACTAGTAATCAACAAATCATCAACATATAAGGATGGGATTACCTTGATCGAATTAGTGGAGTTGTATTCATACAAGGTAGGTTCATTTGCACTTCTCTGAAAGCCTCCTAAAGTGAAAAAAAAAGTCGATTTGATCATACTAGGACCTAAGAGCCTGTTTCAGTCCATATAAAGCTTTGACAAGCTTGCATACTCTATCTTCTGTTCGGGGTTTGATGAAGTCCTTTGGTTGCTGTATATAGATATCTTCAATGAGATATCCATATAGAAAAGTTGATTTAACATCGAGATGCCATATTTTCCATCTTCTTTAGTTGCTTTGGCAATAAGCAACTTAACACTGTCATGCCTTGCTATTGGTGTAAAGGTCTCCTAGTACTCCATTCCATAGATTTGAGAGTATCCCTTCACTACAAGCCTTGCTTTGAACTTATTGACTGAATCGTCCTCATTAAGCTTAGTCTTGTAAATCCATTTCACACCAATAATGTGTTGATCAGATGGTTTGTCAACCAAGATTCAGGTTCCATTTTTCTCAATCATTTCCATTTCAATCTTCATTGCTTGTAACCATCTATTGTCTTTTGTAGTCTCACTGAAGGTTGTAGGTTCAATGAAGCTACATTACACATGGTATAGATATCTTGTAGAGATATTGTGCCTTTCATTGCAAGATTTTCTATTGTTTTAATTTTTTACGTACACAAATATACGTATCGAACATATAATATGTTAACAAGTAGAGTGTCGATTGCATAGAAAATTGATTTAAAATTTCACTAAGTACTAAAATTAACACAATTCAATTTTATCCAAACAAACAAAATAAAGTAACTAAATAAATTATAAATTAACTAAATCTAATTAACAAGAATTTAAACTAAAAAATCAAAGCAAAAATAAAATTGGATAAAAATAAACTCAAACAAGCCTAAGATTACAATATCTCCCATATGTCATCTAAATCTTGCCTCTCTGATCTCTTAACTTATTCCAATGGGTTGAATTGCTAATTTAAAGTCCTCAATTATTTATAAGGCTTTCTCGAAACTCTTATAAAAATATCTATTTTAATTACAACACTATCTCTCTATGTGTGTTGAAATTGAAACAAATTCATTAAGTTCAAGCTATAATACTAGCTACATATGGCATATAGGTATATCTTTATCCTATAAACAAATCAATTTATTCATCCAAGCAAATAAATATGATCATATGCTATTTCAAATTTAGCCTACTCTAAACTCCCTTTCGCAAGTTATATTTAGGTTTCCAAATCAATTTAATTGGTGATCAAGCAATTAAAAGTATTAAGAACAAATTAGAATAATTAATTCAATCTCATTAAAAATAAGCAAGAAAGAAAAAAAATTAAACTACATGTGAGTTCAATTGTAATCTTAGAGAAAAGAAATTGCTTACTTATAATTGCAATAATAAATAAAAACATATGAAGTTTAGCTATCAAAAGTCACAAGAATAATAAAAGCTAAGGAAGAAGAAAAAACAAATATTGGCAACCTTAATCTTCAATCTTCAGCTTCAACTTCTAACTTCTTAAATCTCTCTTATGGTTGTCTTTTGCGGCTAACTTATCCTCAAACTCTCTTTAAATACTACTAACTTAAACTAATTTTCCTAATTTAACCTACTTGGCTCTTAATATGGGCTTAGAGTAAGTGTAGAACCTATAAACCGTAATCAGCCCGTAACTTTTTCTTTTCTACACTAATTCTTTAGATTTTTTCTCTCGACGCCATGGCACAGCCCTTTGATGATGCGTCGCTGGCTTGGCTTCAGGTATTCTCTTGCTGACTGCTACATTCTATGAACTTCCAATGCATTTTTCTCCATATTCAAGGCAAAACTGGCAAAGTGATGAAAGTTGTAACTCCGCTTTCCAATGATTCAAGAATCATGTCATTTAGACATCTGAAGTGGAAGTTATGCTCAAAAAACCGCAACATGTATGAACAAAGCCTTGGTCTTTTAATCACCTTTCTTCACCAATTTGATACATCATTCCTTAGAATCCCACAAAAGCATAAAAACTAACAAATAATAATTAAACTAAAGTAGATAAACATAAAAATAAAATAAAATAAAATAACTTAACAAAATTAAACTAATTAAAAAAAACTAATCCTAATCTAAACTCAAAACTTAACTACCTTTTAAGAACAAAATGAGACAAAATAATTCTCTAAAATAGAATTATCATTTTTATCTTCAATGTCCTCTTCTTGATCAATTTTATGTAGCATCTGATCTTGAATTAAATTCAAGTTAGTAGAACTCTCAACAATTGATTTCTCCCAATTCCATTAGAATTTTCATAAAATTTTGTATTTCTACTGATAAAGATCTGTTTAGTTTTATTATTATATAGTCTATACCTTTTTGAAGTATCACTATAACCAATATCAATGGTTAACAGACTCTTTTCATCAAGTTTTGTCTTCTTTGCATCTAGAACCTTGGCATAACAAATGCAACCAAAGACTTTCAAGTGTGATATTGATGGTTTGTGACCAAACCAACTCTCATAAAGAGTTTTGCAAGCTAATGCCTTAGTCTTAGTTAAGTTTAGCACATAATTAGCTATGTTAACAACTTCTGCTTAAAAGAACTTTGGCAAACCTTTCTGAAATAATAAACACCTTGCCATTTTCGTAATTGTCTTATTCTTTCTTTCAGAAACCCCATTCTATTGAGGGTTATAAGTAACTATTAGTTTATGTGTAATGCCAAGCTAAGATAAGTATCTTTCAAACTCTGATGCAGTGAACTCCTTGCCATTATCACTTTTGAGTATCATGATATTTGAGTTTGCTTGATTTTCTACCAAGTTTCTAAATTTGACAAATCCTTTTATAGCTTTTGATTTTAGTTTCAAAATTGAATCCAACAAAACCTGGTCATATCATCAATGAATAATAGATAGTAGTTGCTTCCATCTAATGAGGGATTTTTCATAGATCCTCATAAATCTATGTGAACAAGTTACAATTTCTCAGTTGTTTTCCATTTTCTTTCTTTTGGAAATGGAGGCTTGCTCTGCTTACCATACCGACATATTCAGGCCTAACAATTATTGGCAATCCTTCAACCAGTTCCTATGATGCCATTTTTTGTAAAGAATTATAGTTAACATGCCCCATTTTCCTATGCCACAATTCTGAGTCAATAACAATACTGAAAGAAGCTTTATGATCAATATGCTTCCAATCAATACGATAACATTTATTCTTCATTTCAACTGTTAGCACTTTATCTCCCCGTAGGATCAAATATTATGGAATATTTATCCTTGAACAAAAGGGCATACTGATTCTCAGTAAGCTGTCCAACACTGAACTAGTTCTTATTAGCTTTTAGTACAAAATAAACATTAAAAATGAACTTGTTACCTAACTAAGTCTCAACTGCAACTGTCCTAACTCTAGAATCTTAAAAAAAAAAAAAAAACCTCCATTTCCAATCTCAACTTTTGCCTTGAAGCTTTTGTCAGGTGTGGTAAATTGACTTTCACCACACGTCATGTGGTTTGAACAACCACTATCAATCAACTACACATTATTCCTAGTTGATTTAATAACTGTTTTGGCCATGAATAACAGCTCATCAAAAGCCTCAGTATGTCCAGCTACTGCAGCCTTTTTATCAGCGTTAAAAGGTTTGTTTTTACACAATCTTTTAACAAGTCCAAGCTAATTACAAGACTTACACTTTAGGCCTATACCAACAGGATTAGAAAAAATGAGTCTTTTTCTTGCAGTGAGGACAAGGTGGATACTTATGTCTTTACTTCCCAACCTTACCATCAGTAAACTTTTTTTTTCTCTTTTTTTTTAGAGTCGTTCTTCTTGGCGCTACTGCTCCCAATTTTCAAATTCTTGGTCTTTGCAACCAAGGCCTTGTCAATAAAGTTATCCTGCCTCAAAGCCTTCGTTTGTTTGTACTTGTAGAGCATTCACGTGTTCACTTAAGGTAAGCTTTGATAGATCCTTAGAATCCTTAAAAGAGGAAATCTTTGACTTAAATTTCTCAAGTAAGCTAACTAAAACCTTGTTAATAATTCTCTTCTCAATCATTTCTTCCCAAGCAACCTAAGTTGATTAACCAGTTTCATTAACTTTCCAAAAAAATCCATAACACTTTCTTCTTCACTCATCCTAAGCATTTCAAACTACCTATGAAGATTTAAAGCCTTCATCTGCCTCGTTTTTTCACTATCATAAAGCTCATACTTCAACAAATCCCAAGCTTCCTTAAGACCATTATAATGTATAATCTTAATGAACATTATACTATATACAATTGAGTGTAAGCAATAAAGAGCTTTATATCTTTTAGCAACATTTTCACTGTGTTGTTTGATTTGTGTAAGAGTAAGATAGGCATTTCTCATGATTGGAGGGTTTTCTTTTACCTCTACTATTCCTCAAAGATTGAAGGCTCTTACGCAAGTCTTAATTTTCATAGACCATGTAGTATCATTTTCCCTATTAAAGATTGGTGGAATAGTTGCATTGAAGATGCCATTAAAATATAGAAAAAACTAGTGATTAAGGTATGAAAAAATATCAATGACCTCCCTTTGGAAAGTTCAGTGTCTTAAGATCTATGGATACGCTCTACTACCGTGTTACAATTTCTGAAAAAATGGATGAATATTTTCTAGTTCTCTAAGAACAAAAGAAAAGAAAAGAAAGTAATCGAGAAAAAGAATGAAAAAGTTCTAACAAAATTGAAAAAAGGGGTGAAGCACACTGTTTCATTAAGTGCAAAAGAATTTAAATACACGATTGCAGGAGAGAGAAAAATTATAAATATCCAACTAGAAAATAACAACTACATGGCAACAGCTTAGAAGAAATTTTACACTGAGGCATGTGCAAAATATTCTCTATTGCTAGCCCTAAGACATTTATGGGATAACCACCTAAACGACATAGCATAGAAGAAAAAGGAAATGCAATCCTTAACAACTTGGTAAAGTTAAAAACAACATAGTAAAAAGATTTAAATGGCATTAACTACTAAAACTAGACACGTGCTAATACCACATTTTTTGCTTCTCCATTTAAACTTGAATTGGTGTGAACTCCATTGAGTTACGCCATTCTGTTAGCTCGATAGAGTGTGCATATATGGCCATATATAATATATCTAATCCATAAAATTAAGCAAAAGCTGAAATTGCAAACATGAAGTTTTGCACAACTTCTTAACTAAAAAATAACAGTTGTGGCACCTAGCTCATGCAATCTCCAACGCACGCTATAATAAATATGAGGACAGAGTTTGGGTAGCATATAGTTAAATAGTCTTCTTTACTTGTATTTTTCGAGACTCCAATGACATTTTAAATTGAAAATTTAGCTTTAATTATTTGATGTCTCAAAATTTCAAAACTCATTGTAGTAACAGTTTTATTTGTAAGATTGTGAGCTCACATGTATATAAATTTTTGAATACATATAAAAAAATTTACAACTTGAATTTGAAATTTTTATTTAAATCTTATCTTGAGTGGCAGGTTTATAGGATAAGAATAAATATAGAATAGTTATGTCACATGAAGAGTAGTGAAAATAATTCGAAACAAGTGGTAGGTTTATGAGTTAGTTTCACCATGCTTAGCTTGATGTCTTTAGTTATGGAAGTAGTTAAAAGGTTTTTTGAAATACAAGTACTTTCCTTTGTTTTATTAAGTGTCACTAAGCTCTACTATGTTAAAACATTCGTCCACTACTAATATACATATAGTGGGCTAATGTGCTATCCCTTAGATAAACGTATTTTTACATAATGGATCTTTTCTTCCCATGATGAACATATTATCATTAAACGTGTTCTTTTCATGATGTCCAATAAGCACTTTGTAACCCATTGCTATTAAAAACCACTAGACTATGGCACGTGCGTTACACACGAGCCTCTTTCTATCTGTTTTTTTCTTTCTCGTTCTACCTCTCTTTTTCTTTCTTTTTTCTCTTTTTTTCTATGCCCTCCACGTGGTTAGATGAGGAAGCCCCTTTGGAGCTTCCTTTTAAGTATGTTAGAGATTTCTATTTGGTGCATACATACAAGAGCTTGGCAATTCATAATGCACTAGAAATTCAATAAATTGATACTGTAAAATACTTTTTCTCTCAAGCTCTCTCTAAGTTCTTCCTAAAACTCTCTTTCTCTTCTCTAAGTTCTTTCCAATTTATTCTCTACATTGTATCTGTTAACTCTGGCCATAAGCATTTAACATTTCAAACATGACTTTATCTTACTTTCTACTACCTCTAAAGAATCTCGCTTTATTTATTGCAATATTATCTCTCAGTTTACCAAAAGAATCCTCTGCATCAACTTTATCAAATGGGCTAAGCTCAATGGCTTTTAGCTCTTGACTCGTACCTATATAGAGGTATTTGTAAATTTAAATGCTATTTAGTTATTATTTTATTACTTATTCTTTAAGAAAAGGTAAAAAAGTCATTAAATGAGATATAAAGAATTTTGCACTATTAAAAATATTTTATTTATTCTACTATTTCTACATAAAACCATCGAGTTGAAAAATTTTGACTTATTTTTAATTTAGTAGGATTTTGTCTATAACTCATAAATACTAGTATTCTTAAAATATGAGAAAGAAAAATAAACAGTAAAAAAAGCTCAATAAGTGCTGGTAACAAGATTCAACCGAAAGTGCTGAATTTAAAAGAGCTTGCCATTTGATGCTAGTAATTTAGTGGTTACAAGAAAAAATAGGAATAAAAAAAAAAAAGAAATGTGGAAGTAGTGTACACGTGTCCCTATTAGACGTTGAAAGCACGGTAATACCATCTTCCACATCCAAATCGGACAAACAAGACATTTCCCTTGTATACAAACCTGGCGAGCTGACTTGGAGGAATCTCATTGGCAAGCACACGTTGCTTCCTCTGAGACGAGCTGAAGGGTTTTTCTATTTACTGTCTCGAGGGGATTCTGCTCCGAGAGAGATTCAATCAGGGCGAGAGAGCAAATACACGAATTCTCGAGAAAGTGACGGAAAATTAAAACAAAAATGCTTAGATCACGATCACCATCGTTAATAGCTTTATCATTTTTCTTTACATTCTTCAGCATCTCTTACGCTCTTTACGGACCGTCATCGCCAGTGGTTCAGCTCACTCCCTCCAATTTCAAGTCCAAGGTAAACCCTTTATCCTTCGCCATTATTAGAAATCCGAAGAAAAGAATGGAACAGAAAAAAACGAGGACCTTAATTTCAGTTCAGTTGATTGAAATGCAGCATTTTGTTGGATCACAAGACTGAAGAAATTTAATATTATTAAGAAATGTGTTGATTCTTTAGCATTTTCTCACTTAATTTGAAGTTTATTACCAAATGCTTTTATTTTATTTCGTTTTAAATTGTATTTATTTTTCGAAGTAAATTAAGAATGAGGCCATTTCTCAAGCTTAGAGTAATGATTCAATGAATGTTAATTCCATTTGATATTGAATTTTTGTACTTTCTTCATTTTTGTTTAAATTTTTGAGGACTGACTTCAATTTGCGGTAGTCAATAGCCTAAGTTCATATTGGGAAACAAATGGTGCATAGCATTTTCATTGCCTGAAGCACCTTTTCCTTGGATTTGACTTTTGCTTACTGCTTCAGTATTTCAAGATGTGTAAGAGGCAAGCTTTTTGAAAATATTAGGTTGTTGAGTGAGATCTTTGAATTCTGGCAGGTTTTAAACTCGAATGGAGTTGTTCTGGTTGAGTTCTTTGCGCCTTGGTGTGGTCATTGTCAAGCTTTAACGCCTACATGGGAGAAGGCAGCCAATGTCTTGAAAGGAGTTGCTACTGTGGCAGCCCTTGATGCTGATGCTCACAAGTCCCTTGCTCAGGTTTGGGGAGTTCAAATCTATCACACATACTTTTTCCTTAAATATGAGATGTAATTTTGGTTCTACTTTCTTTGTCTGCTGTTTGTTGTTCAATAAGCAGTAATAGTTTGCATAGATTCCCTTATGCTGTCTAAACTTCTTTTTGCAGTTGCTTCCTCGTTATTAGGTTTTTTTTTTAGAAAATTTTTTCAACTTACTGAAATTGTAAATATATATAATTGATATGAAATTCTAGGCTTTATGGTATGGCATCGTCATTTTCACATAATATCTAGTATCTGATTGGAAATTCTTTTGTCACTATTAATTTTATTTGCTTATAGAAACTTTGTTCTGACTGCCACATAGGAATATGGGATTAGAGGATTTCCTACCATAAAGTTTTTTGCCCCTGGAAAGCCTCCAGTAGATTATCAGGGAGCTAGGGACGTCAAGCCTATTGCAGAATTCGCCCTCCAGCAGGTTTGTTACAGTATGTTGATTGATTGAAAAATCACAATTTTATTGGATTAGAACTTAATTGTGTTTGTACTATTTATCAATTATTTGGATCTGTTACTATTTTAAGATGGTTGGTTCTGTTCCTTGTCAGCCATCATCTGTTAAATAAGATGCGAATGAATCTTGTGGTGAGAGTGATATGAGTTATTTTATAGTTTCACTTTAAGACAAGAATTACTGACAATATATTGCTGAGTGGAAATATTGTAGCCATGGAAAGGGTCAATAATATTTGAATGTCGTGCTATGCAACTGCAGCTCTTTGTGTTGCCATCTGCATCTAGCATCGGACACATATTGGGCACTATAATTTTGACTTGAGTATCACAATAACTACATGGAAAAATAAACAGAAAATTGAACAATACCCTTCTCAGACACATTCCCACATGCTACAGCTTGAATCTGATACCAATCAACTTAGTTCATGTGCCTGTGCCAGTGCCAGTGCCAGTTGTATAGTAGAAGTTCTCTTGGCTATTAATTTCATGAGACTATGGCTACATCGGCAAAAGTTATTTTTATAATATAAGTTGGGCCAAACATGGACAAGGAGATGATAAATGCCCAAAAATGTCTCTCATGGCCCCATTTTCTCTATCATTTATAATTTCTCTCTCTGTGATGGATTAAATAATTGATACTCATTATTAAAATCTTAAAAGTGAAGTTCACCTGCATTACTTTTATATTAAAGATTCTTGCTAAGACTTGAGTTGAACTATTACGAATTATATAGGTAAAGGCACTTTTGAAAGACCGTTTAGCTGGGAAAGCTTCTGGAGGATCAAGTGAGAAATCTGAACCTAGTTCATCTGTTGAACTGAATTCCCGCAATTTTGATGAATTGGTGCTCAAAAGTAAAGAACTTTGGATTGTGGAGTTTTTTGCACCTTGGTAAGCATATTTAATTATTAATCTAACACTCATCAAGAAATAACACTTCACTAGTATCACTTCAGATACGCATATATGCAAGCATGAAAGTATTGTTTATGTTTCTTGTGATGTAAAATATACTTTAATTCTGTGTTTGTCGTGAAGACACTATATGCTTCTCTTCCTTATAAAAATAAAATCTGTGAAAAGAAAAGACTTATTGGCATGGAATTAACGAGTTTTAAGTTTAGCTCTATCTCTGCATATATCAGCATAAGCTAGTACAGTTGTTTAACCGTTAGAACAGTAAAATTTTTAACAGAACCAAGGTTTTCTCAGGAATCTGAACAAGCTGAAAGTGGAGTGATAGTGGATGATCCTTAGGTAAATAGATGCGTAGGAACGTAATATGAATAAAAATAAATCAAATCTTCAAATTTTCATAATATATTTTATTGGCTGTTGTAATATAAAAACTCTGTTGAATTACAACCCTTCCTGTTAAAGGATAAATTAAATAAAGAAATGGAGGTAGAAAATTTCTGTTCTAATTTTTTCAAGAGAAAAGGGAGGGGGGGGGGGGGGGGGGGGAGGGTTTGGCAGCTGCAAAATAAGTATTCAAAGAATAAATGGGAAATAACTATATATTTTATAATCAATTCATCAGCAATTTAATATTACAACCTTCAATTTGGAAGTATAAAAGGTGTGTTATTTCTTTTCCAAATGTACTTGACAACATATGCTTTTGAACTTACGAAAGACGAATTGACAAAAACACTTTATAAGCTTCAATCTTGTATTAAATTCTGTACATATCTCTAAAGTCATACTAATTAATGCATTAATTTGTATTTTGATATATAAAATATATGTACATCATGCACTGGATATCATATAAAATTGACAGGATTAAATCAATCTCATATAGTTTATACAATCGGTTATTATATTTTTTCATAAAATTTTGCACATAACCTATTCTAAGTTTGCTAACAAGTTCTTTAAGTTTCTAGTTCTTATCTTTTGATTGTGGTGATTAATACCTTACAAATTCTTGCTTAAAGGTGTGGACATTGCAAAAAACTAGCTCCTGAGTGGAAGAAGGCTGCTAATAACTTGAAGGGGAAGGTGAAGCTTGGTCATGTTGACTGCGATTCTGAGAAGGTACTGGTTATGTTATTTACTTGGAAGAACTGTGAACTGATTCACAACTTTAAAATTAGAAATTTTTTCAGTTGAGTTTTCTTTTCCTTAATTGTCTGTGTGGTTTAAACTTAATATTTCAATGTCGTGCCATCTGTCTTGTGAAATGTTGTCATGCACTTTATGAATGCTTGCTAAAACTAAATAAAAACTTCTCTTTTGGACACCACCATTCTACTAGTGAAACAATTTCAGAACAGAAAAAGGAGTTTTTCTTTTTTCTCTTTATCAGAAGTCTTGGATATATTTGGTTGATATTGTTGGTTTAATGGAGTCTGGTTTGCAGTCTCTCATGAGCAGGTTCAATGTGCAAGGATTTCCTACCATCTTAGTATTTGGTGCTGACAAAGACAGCCCAATTCCTTACGAGGGTGCTAGAACTGCCTCTGCAATTGAATCATTTGCTCTAGAGCAGCTTGAAACAAATGTTGGACCTGCTGAAGTGACAGAGCTGACTGGCCCAGTAAGTCTCACATTCTTGCTTCATGAAGAGTTCATTTCTTTTGGAACTATTGAGTTGTTTACTAAGAAGTACAATCTATTCAAATAGGATGTCATGGAGGAGAAATGTGGCTCAGCTGCCATATGCTTTGTTGCTTTCTTACCTGACATTTTAGACTCCAAGGCAGAAGGAAGGAACAAGTACCTGGAGATGTTATTGTCAGTTGCAGAGAAATTTAAAAGGAGTCCTTACAGGCAAGTACATGGAGATAGACATTGATGCTTTTCTCCTGTTATTTTCCTTTGATCTCTTTTTTGAAGTGAATTCTCTCTCAATCTGCATGTGTTTTTTGTACCCACATGGTCACAAATGTCTTGTGACTTCGATGGTAGAAAGGAGAGAAATTGGAAAGAAATTGTTTTCCTTTATTCTTAGATGTCATGAACCTCCTTGGTTTAAGAGTAGGAAAGATTTTTTTTTTCTTTTACTTATTATGACAATTTCATGTTCTGCAGCTATGTTTGGGCTGCTGCTGGTAAGCAGCCAGATCTTGAGAGGCGTGTAGGTGTTGGTGGGTATGGGTATCCTGCTCTTGTAGCCTTGAACGTGAAGAAAGGAGCATATGCTCCACTCAAAAGTGCATTTGGGCTTGAGCATATAATGTAAGTGTTTTCTTTGCCAGCTTTGTAATGAATACCGACTTTGTGAATGAGCAAAATCTTGAACAGGCAATTTGTCTTTGCAGCGAGTTTGTCAAGGAAGCAGGACGTGGGGGCAAGGGAAATTTACCTTTGGAGGGCACTCCTGACATTGCAAACACAGAACCATGGAATGGTAAAGATGGAGAAATCATTGAAGAAGATGAGTTCTCCCTTGAAGAACTCATGGGAGAAGATATAGCAAGCAAGGATGAGTTGTGATAAAATTGGAATAGAAGAGTCAGGAAGAGAATTTAGGCTAAAGAAGATTTTGATGTCACGAGTAATGTGGTTGTGTCCTGATTTGGTTTCACAAATTGAATCGATATTTAGGAGGGCGTGTTTTCCATATAGTGAAATGGAATTCTGGCGATGAACATTCTCAGGTCCATTATTGTCTAATGTAAACCCTTCCATATCTTTCTCAGGTAACATTATTTGGTCCAAGAAAAATTGTTTAAAGATGATAACTTGGTCATCGTTGGAATGGGCCGTTGGTTAATGGCTCCTTGTTTTGTTTGACAATTTTATTACATGTAGAACATTGGGAGTCATTTCTGTCCATTCCGTTGAGCAGTGATGTTTCCAGGCTGGCTTGGTCCTTGGGCCATTTTATTTTTGTGGATGGAGAATTCCAATGTTAGCTTTCCACTCTCTTAAAAAAAATATTAATAATTCTCTTAATCTCGAGTCCCAATTGTTATAACTCAGAAATTTTAATATCAATATATAGAAACGTTAAAATTACCTTATTTTGGGAAAGAAGTTTAGTTATAAGTTTATTTATATTTTTCCATGCAACATTTTTGTTTTTAAATAGACCTCAATCAACATGACAATGAAGGTATTGCAATGGTTGAATGTTGAAACCAGGTTTGACAGTTAATTCCAGACGCTGGTGACCCCAAATTTGAGTTTTTTAGCATGAAAATATGAAACAAAACTTGAAAATAATGGGTGAACAAGCCAACCATCTCTTCAACCAAAACACCAATATTACCCAGTTGGCAAAATCCGGTAAAATCGAGGAAGCCATCCAAATTTTCTCTGGAATGACCCACAGAAACACTGTAACATACAATTCCATGATCTCTGCCTTCAGCAAAAACGGAAAAATCGACGATGCACGCCAACTCTTCGACAAAATGCCTCAAAAAAACTTAGTTTCTTGGAACACAATGATTGCTGGGTGCTTACACCATGACAAAGTTGATGAAGCTTATCAACTGTTCGTTAGAATGCCTAAAAGAGACAGATTTTCTTGGACTTTGATGATAACTTGTTTCACACGTGAAGGGGAGCTTGAAAAGGCTAGAGAATTGTTTGATTCATTGCCTCATAAGCGTGATGTGGCTTGTTGGAACGTGATGATTGGAGGGTATGGTAAGAAAGGAAGGTTTATTGAAGCTAAGAGATTGTTTGACGAAATGCCGGTTAGGAATGTTGTTTCGTGGAATTTGATGTTATCGGGTTATACTCGGAATGGGGAAATGCATTTGGGGAGGGAGTTTTTTGACGGAATGGAT
Organism: Theobroma cacao; assembly: GCF_053813885.1. Classification (NCBI taxonomy): domain Eukaryota; kingdom Viridiplantae; phylum Streptophyta; class Magnoliopsida; order Malvales; family Malvaceae; genus Theobroma; species Theobroma cacao. The sequence goes on from NC_142639.1 coordinate 12,284,558, forward strand.
ATACGGGATGTTGTTTCCTGGAATTTAATGGTTGATGGGTTTGCGGAGGTTGGTGATTTGGATTCTGCTTGGGAGGTTTTTGGGAAGATTCCGAATCCAAATGTTGTGTCTTGGGTTACGATGTTATGTGCATTTGGACGAAGGGGTAAATTATTGGAGGCAAGGAGATTGTTTGATCAGATGCCGAGTAAGAATATTGCTTCTTGGAATGCTATGATTGGTGCTTATGTCAAGGATTTCCAAATTGAGGAGGCTGCTAGGTTGTTCAGGGAGATGCCGAAGAGGGATTCAGTTTCATGGACTATGATGATTGATGGTTATGTTCATGTTGGTCAGCTTGATAATGCAAGGGAATTACTCAATCAAATGCCTTACAAGAGTATTGTGGCACAAACCGCAATGCTTTCTGGATACATTAAGAATAAAAGAATGGGTGAAGCTTGTCTGGTTTTTAATGATATTGCTGCCAGAGATACCATTTGCTGGAACACCATGATTGCAGGGTACGTACAGATGGGAAGAATGGATAAGGCTCTCAGTCTATTCAAGGATATGGAAAAGAAGGACTTGGTAACATGGAACACCATGATCATTGGTTATGCTCAAATTGGAGAAATGGACAAAGCAGTTAAGATATTTGAGGAGATGAAGGTAAGAAATGTAGTCTCTTGGAATTCTTTGATAACAGGTTTCTTGCAGAATGGCTTATCATTGGATGCATTGAATAGTTTCAAACTGATGGCACATGAAGGAACAATACCTGATCATTCAACTTTTGCATGTGGTCTAAGTGCATGTGCCAATCTCGCAGCGTTGCAAGTTGGAAAGCAGATGCACAATATGGTTTTGAAGACTGGTTATGTAAATAATTCATTTGTAGGGAATGCCTTGATCACCATGTATGCTAAATGTGGAAGAATCTTTTATGCTCAACTCGTATTCAACGATCTTCATGAAGTTGATGTTGTTTCTTGGAATTCTATGATTACTGGTTACACCTTAAATGGTCACGGAAAAGAGGCTGTTCAACTCTATGAACAGATGGTGTTAAAAGGAGTGCTCCCTGATCATGTCACCTTCATTGGGGTTTTGTCGGGATGTAGTCACATTGGCCTTGTTGATAAGGGTTTAAAATTGTTTAAGTGCATGACTGAAATTTACTCTATAGAACCTTTGGTTGAACACTATGCTTGCATTGTTGATATGTTAGGCCGTGCTGGGATGTTATATGAAGCATTTGAAGTGGTAAGGGGATTGAAGATCAAGGCAAATGCAGGAATATGGGGTGCATTGCTGTCGGCTTGCAAGATTCATGGGAATTTGGAGCTTGGTAAGATTGCTTCTAAGAAGCTTTTGGAATTTGAACCTCATAAAACTTCAAGCTCTGTGCTGTTGTCTAATATGCAAGCTGAGGCCGGTAGATGGCATGACGTTGAAAACATGAGGTTAATGATGAAAGAGAATGAAGCAGAGAAGCAACCAGGCTGCAGCTGGACTGAAGTTGGAAATCAGTTACATTGTTTTCTGTCCAATAGGCCAATGCAGCCTGAGACAGCAGAGATTTACAGCACATTGAAAGCTTTAACCTCACAGATAAAAAACTTAGATCGCATATCTGATGACTTTGCATATCCACTTGATAATTTATGATGCGCAGTTTCACTATGTAGTATTTCTTCAGAAATTAAAGGTAATTCTTCTTCACTCTATTAGCAAGTCATATATGAGGAAACACAATTAGTCTTCACTGTATGTGACGCTCTGTGCAGACTGTCATTACAAGTGGTCCAAACTCATTGCAATGGCTCATCCTAGTCATTGATCAGATTTTTTTTTTTTTTTGATAGGCGTAGTTTTTTTTACTAAAAGGTCTCGCAAGAGGAGACTTACAAAAGAGGGATCATGCCTGCCATGCAAGAAAAGCAGGCTACAAAAGGATAGAGGCCTGCTATGTTCGGAAGATAAAGTGCAGTGAAACATAGCATGGTGGCATTTTAAGACATCAGTGAAGCAATGACATCGACTGGGAAATAAACTCAGAAAAAAACTAACTGAAAATGAGCATTTTAATCACCCTCCCTATGATGGTTCTGAAAGTAGGATCTGAAGTTTGAAGCTCTTATAACCCCTGCCTTGGCCAATCTGTCTGCCACGGTATTGGGTTCTCGTATGATGTGGTTGAAGGAGATCCCTACACTGCTGAGTAGGTAAACCTCAATGGCATTCGAGATGTTCTTCATCCTCCACAGAACTTTATTATGGTTGTTGACCCAGTTAATGGCGTTCCAAGAGTCGCTCTCCACTATCAGGGAATGAGAGGTTGCCCAAGGGGAGGAGAGAAACAATCTGATCCCTTCAGGGATAGCACAGAATTCAGCGAAGTTGGAGTCCTCTCCTCTGTGCCAATGTTTTCAGAGTAGGTGCCAAGAATGAAGCCCATATGGTCCCAGAGCACCCCCCACCATAGCAGCGGGGCCAGCCTTGCCTTTGTGCAAACAAAAGCAAGAGAACCGTGTTAGCTTCAGTTGAATGAAATGCATCATTTTAGCACACACGCATATATCATTGTTATATAAAGGTGACGAGTTAATTCTTTAGAATTTTGTTGCGTGATATGGATTCTGAAGATCCATTTGGTATGTCATAGCTTGTTTTGTTTTCACATTATTGTTTTAAATAAAAAGTACTAAAAAATTAAAATGAAAAGAAACCAAAAGATAAATAACAAAGACACCAACTAAGTGATGGGTGCAAATTGATCTTTTGGTTATATCCTACACTGTCAATGATTGAAATCACATATTTATACTATACATAACCATTTTCTCCGCCGGTTTCTTGTTGCTACTCATAGAGATCTTCTCCCTCTTACGACATCATCATTTTCTGGTGTTTTTTTTTTCTTCTTTCTTTTTCCAGATTGACTTTTCTTCTTCTTCTTCTTGCTATTTATTCTCCAACCTGCCTTAACTTCTGCCCATCTTCTTTAATGGTGGAAATTGTGCGTCATTGTTATACATTTGAAGTTTGTGACGAGATAGTTTAGTAAAGTTGCTGGTGAAGAAGCAATTCTATAGCACGTGAATATGATGAGTTGGGTGTGCTCACCGTCGCATAATACTATCCAAAAGTATTCAACATTTTAGTGGGGGCAGACAGCTGCCTCCATTGTAAATCCACCTTTACAAGTAAGCTAAAAGGCAACTGTTTGGTTTCCTTTGTTTTTTCTCTTCATTGGCCGTATTCCTTTGGGTTTTTGAGCAGGGCAGAGTGTTACAAAAGTCCAAAGGAAACCGCCAACCTCTACAAACTGACGTTTTCTATCCTCCACAGGCATTCTTTTCTCAATGGTGAATCAGCAAATATTGCTCTGATGAAATCTTTCAACTGGAAAAAGTTAAAATAAGAGGTTATAAATACACTCAACTGGATATCTAAAGTAACAAGGATATCATAAGAGAGTATCAAGAAATGCCATTGTTGTTCAACATATGCACCATTCCTTGTTCCATTAACAGGATGGCATGATATCAGATAATAGTTAAATTTTGCTGAATACCATGTCCAATGTGCATGTCTCATGATTTGCATCACAAAATACATAAATAAAAATACAATAATGAGCAAATCTTTAAAAATACTTCCAAAATTATTGTACAAAATGAAAACTAAAAGAATTGCAACACATTAAAACCAACAGATCAAATGCTAAATTTTAGTTAAATCATACCTCTACCATTGTAAAACCACATCTTAGAAGTTCTGCACTTTCCCACTCAGATGTGATGGATTTTAAAGGCATATCTAACAATTCTGGAAAATACAAAAAAAGAAAAAATGAAATATAATTAGGATAAGTCACATTTATGCATCATATAATTTTCTTATGTTGGGAAAATAAGAAGCCACTAATACCCTAATTTCTACCCAAGTCTTACCCACTGAGGTAGCACCCAAGATCATCCATTATGTGGCAAGAAATCAAGTAGACTACCAGTGTCAAGAGTTAAGGATATTGAAAAAACATGCCTGCTAGTTTGCGAATTTTACGCAAAGATGGTACGAGATCATCTATAGGACGTCTTGAGTCTTCTTCTGACTTCCCTTTTGAATTGATAGCAATCAGAGATTTCAATAAAGAAGAAAGGTTGTCCAGCATCAAATGGATCAGTCTTTGGAGCTGTTCAACAAGTCGATGGATAAGTTATCTCACTTTAATATGTAAAAGCTATGAAGAATACAGTAAAGAGTGATCAATCAGACCTGTAATGTTTCTTCTGCTGCCAAATCATCAAGCAAAAGTATGTCTCTTGTGATTCTAGAGAAGACAGAATCTAGAACCATGCACATACTTCTCTTATAAGTTAAAGGCAGTAAGAGTGGCTCCCATATAATATGTACTTTCTCGAGAACAAAAGCAACCTGATCATCAACCATTCAGTTTCACCGTCTGATGCAAGAGAAAGGCAGAGGAAAATGACAGCAAGGAGTATATTGGTAAAATACATCAACACTACCTGATCTATGCTGAATTTTGCAGATTCAAATTGTTGCATTTGATGGGTATTTTGAAATCCATCAGCACCATCTATAGCCTAACAAATAGCAATATTAGTAAAAAGTTATTCATGAAGGCAAGAGATATTAAAAATTCAGATTGTCACATGAAAACTGCCACAGATTTATCTGCGTTATAATTCAACCACTATTTTTCTTTTGGATCAATTATAATGTTTCACCACTTTCCAACTTTATTAAATATAGCAACAAATTTAAAAGCATATGACTCACATATTCTCTACTTTAGATTACAAGCAACTTAACAAAAATGATCCTCAAAATCAAACCAAATTAAGCGAAATTAAAATAGTTCATAGCAAAAACAGGCCAGAGAATTTAGTTTCGATGAGATGAAAATTTTTAAACAAGTGCTTTATATTGTGGTTATTTCCATATTTTGACATCAAAAAGGATGCAAGCAAGTCGTATGCAAGAGCTGCAGGCATTGGCCCAGTGAATGAGATACCTCCCTATCCAAATTTGCCAGAGTGAAAAGAGAAGCAAAAAGAAAGTGATGACGTGCACGTGCATTTTAATTGAATAACATTTAGATAAAACAGTGACCTCGTAATTGAATAGAAACTTCTATTTTTGAATTGTAAAAAATTAAATTAGTAATGGTTGAACTCTAAGCATGACTAAACTACAATAGGTTTTATGTAATTATCCTTCAAAATTTTCAGGCATATATCAAGTCCAGATGACATATATAGGCACACCTCTCTCAAATTAAAAATAACAAGCTGGATTTGCCCCTGCAGAATTTCTTCAGCCATGAGATGAAATCTTGGAGCCATATCAGCAAAGACAGCATGTTCCTTGATTGAATCTGGAAAGTCTGAGCGATACTGAAATGTAGGTTCAAAATACATTAGTTAACATAAAAAGACAAAATAATATCATGGGAGGGCAGAGGCACTCTAGATTAAACGAATACAATCACTGAAGAATAGCAAATCAGCATCTCTTTCACTATTAGTAGCAAAATAGTAAAAAGTTATGTCTAGTTGCAGATTTCAAAATATCCATAGATATAACCAAATAGTATACGTGTGCATTGCATTTTATTTTTCTTTTTCTCAAGCAGCTTATAGTTATGTCTACACTCTATATACCTCAAATGCAAGCCCAAGTATCTCCTGAGATAAATACAGACAATCATTGTGCATGAGAACAGCAACCTGATTGATACCGTCGAGCTGCCTTTCTAGCTTCACAAGCCAAAAATAAAAGTTACCAACGCAGCCGTGATGCACAAAAACAAGTAATGCATATATGCAATATACCTGGCTCATACAGCTCAAAGCAAAGAAATATGATGGATAGTGAGTGATCAAATATGCTACAATAACCTTTACAACATTTGTTTGGAAGCTAGACAATATTTGTGAAACTAAGGTCAAAATTACAAGCACAACCACAGGGAAGAGCAGGCATCTCATAAACTAATAGATTACTTCAAGATTGAGAATTTCATTATTTGTTTAAAAGTGTCCACTTTAGAAGAAAACAAAGAAACTTTGAAAGCAAATATTGAGAGAGAGAGAGATTTCGGGAACCCAACATGATGGAAATATCAAGGATGCACAAACATAAAGCTAGGAGAAATATAGTTGACAGATAATGATGCTTCATAATGCTTAACATGGCGTCTCACTGCCTTATGTGGTAGTCTTTTGTAAATTTATAGTGAAATGAATTCTATTCTGCCCTTCAAAAAAAATAATGCTTAACATGGCAAGTCATCTTAAGACAAAGGGATCTGGGTTAAACATTCCCATACAAGAAGAATAAAAGACATTTAATGTTTTTTAGTGGAGGGATATAAAAGGTACATAAATTAAATGTGAATTACATTTCAGTTTTGGCTCCAAACCTCTGGTATTTTGCATAATCATAAATATTTGAGCACATATATCAGTACATAAATACAAATTCTGGTTGCTCAGAATCCTATTTAACCTGCATGCATGAGCGTGAATATAGGCATAGACATGCATGTGTGCACATCCAGGCAAGCGCAATCTGCCATGCATATGAATACATGTGTCCACAAAAATCATGATGAAGTGTCTCTTGATGAATTGTAAGGTATAAGGTTAAGTTTAGTCTAACCGCAGCATCTCAAATAAACAAACCTTGACTGGAACGACAGCTTCATAAAGAAGTATAGCATCTCTGGCAGCATGATAGAATTCCAAAGCAACTCTGGTGGATGACAAGCAAACATCCTGCAAGGAGTTGTGATACATACAATCACATGCTGAAGTTTACATGCACGAGTCTTGCCAAGAGAATTTAAAATGCGTGGGATGCACAGTGCAAGATAATTTCAGCTAATTTAAATGAGATTCATACTTTAGAGATGGGACTTACCTAGAAAACTTTATTAAATTATAAAGCAGTAACAGTAAGCTTTCCCATAATCTTTAATTTGTAAGAATATCAGGTCTCACTGGACATGAAGAGAATTAAGACTTTCAAGTTGCAATGAATTCCCAGATATTTCCACCTAAGTTTTTGCATATTCATGTTATTACAACAGATTTATGTGTATATATATATAAGAAATTGGCCCATGGCATTGCAAGAAGAAAATAGTAAAATTAGTGGTTTCTGCTCCACGATGGAATGGAGTCCTTCAAAAGTTCTATGTATGAACTAACAAGGTTCTCTTAACAGGCATCTTATAAACTTTCTTCCCCCCAAAATTTAGCTTAATAGCTAACATACTAAGGCAATACCTGTTCTTGACAGTTAAATACCATACTGCACATGCACCTGGTCCAATCTTTTATGATCATAAAGGTTTATGAGTCAATCATAATAACGAGCAAATGCATGAGAGAGTGAAATGGGGTGGCGGGGCAATAAATCTCAAATTCAAGATGTTTCATGCCTAGAGAGCCAAGGTAAAATGCATCTCAAATACAAAGAGCAGACAAATAAATCAAATTTAATCACAATATGAGGTGAAAATCAAAATACTATACACTAATGTGTTCACCTGAAGTGCCTGATGCACTAGCTCCATCAGTTGGGAGGCTGCTTCTGATACCACACACCTCTCAGATGAGAAAAGCAAATCAACATGTTTGGAAGAATGTATAACCTTTCCATCATTCTTCAGTAAAGAGCCTTTGGCAGTATTCTCCTATAGAAAATTTCATTAATCTAAAGCAATAAATCAAAGCCACAAGCCCATACATTTAATTATTAGAAGCTCACTTGAGGAACAGAGAAATCACACTGCAGGAGTAAATTTCTAGCTTTTCCCAAAATTTCAGTTCTCTTCCTAAATGCAAAGTGAACCTCAACATTTTCAGCAAAGTTGCTCAACCTGTCATCCTTGTTATCGGATGCTGATATGAACATCATTTCTTTTAAAGCAATCTCAAATTCTGCCGTACATTTGATTATCTTCTGAAAGTCAGCAAGTTTTGAGGCATCTTCAGGAACAACCTAAAGCAAGATTCCACATGTGAATTTGTTAGGAAGTAAATAAGGAAACACACCCAGATGCTCCTTTACAGAATAAAATATGATGATATCAAACCACTAGAATCCCAACAGAGCAAGACAAGCAAATATGTCCTACTGACACTGCACCAAGTGCCATTTATTATGTCTTTTAATTTCCTATTCACCAAAATATTGAAAATCATTAATAAGGGAACCAACAGAAACATAACATTTGGTACTGAAAAGACTAAAATCTACTTTTTAAAAGAAAAAGCTTCTCAGAAATGCAATAAAGGAATAAATAAATAAAACCAACTCTATTCCCTTGGTTTTTTCCCCGCACAAGGAGGAAAAATAGGTAAATAGCCACACTCTGAAAGAAAATTTCATGCACCATTCCAACTTTTATATAGAGAGAAATACATTCCCTGCATGCCTGCTTAATATTAAAGTCCAGGCATAAATTTAAAGATTTCACAGAAACAATAACTTATTTGCTATATGAATAACAGAAATCAATTACCTGACAACTATTCACAGGCATTCAGAATTCTGCAGTGAAGTAATTACACGAACGGAAAGCAAAGTGGAAGAGAAAGCATTATAATTACTATTACTATTATTATTAAAGTCAAGTGTTAGAAAAACAAACCTTTGAGAGAAAGTTGGAAATAATAAGATCTGATATCCTTGGCCAAGTTAACCTTCCAAAAGAATGAATCCATGAACCATTTTCGAAGCAAATGTGCTTGAAAATAAACCTGATAACCTGAATAACTCTTGCATAGATAGCATCACCATCCACATCTACAATCTGAAAATTACAGAGAAGATGTCTCACACCACAACCCATGAACTCCTTTCAAGCAAAAATGTTCACACTTACAGATTAGTAGATGCTCTAACCATCTAAAATGATCCGTATTAAAAGAATCACCATTCATGAAGAAAACATGAAGCAATAAAATTTCAATATTCCAACCAACATTTCAGCTTGCTTTATTTACTGACTTTTGTTGTAAATTAGTTAAACCTAGTGTGGCAAGTACCAACCAAGAATTTAGACCATTGGTAGAGAGCAGTTACCTTGCAATCTTGTGAAGGTAATATCTTCAATACTGCCTCTGTGATTCCTTCTGAACCTTGATCTACATCTTCCACAAAAGTTACAGGCAATTCATAATTTACAGCTGGAGTCATGACATGCTTGATTATCAAGTCAGCTACTTTAGCAAGACTATAATCCAAAATTCCAGCAACCTAAAAATAACAAATCTTATCATATCATCACTCATATCTAAGGAACAACATAGCAGGATTAAATGACCACCAAAGACTGTAGACACTTAACTATGAGTACATAAAATTTTAAAAACTATCAACTTCTTCATTATATATCCATCATAGAAACAAAAAATAAAAACATGTCGCACATATAAGATTTAGTCGGTCTATTCTATAGCAAAGGAAGATAAGTTAATAACAACTTACATCCATTGCTTCCAAAACTGTATGAAGTTCAATCCCATCAATTTCATCAACACGTAATCTATACTTCACCCGGATTGATCTAGCTTCCTGGTCAAACCGAACTGCATTTTCCATGAACTTGGCAAGCAACTCTTGCATCTACAAACCCAAATCCAATTCCTCTAAAAAAACAAATCACCAGCAAAATGAATAATACCAAAAAAAGAAAGAGATTAAAATATTAAACCTCACAATTCAACTATTTCTCTCTCTCAGTTTCTCTATTTACTCAGTAACCAAACAGAATCTTACCTCATCAAACAAATCCGCCCACTGTTTCCTCAATAAACCATACACAATAGGCTCTCCTTCTTCTTCATCGCCAATCCTCAAAGCCTTGTTCAACTCCTTAACTTCCTCAGCAACGAAGCTGAGCCGTCCATTTCTCAACGCCGACCTAGCGCCTTCTAATCTCTCGCAAATCCCCACAATTACCCTCAACAACCCTAGTAATTCCCTCTTCTCCCTAGCCTCCTTCGTTTTCCTTCCAATCTCATCAACCAACTCACGGATCTCAACATCGATCGGACGGTCGGAGACTAACGAGAGAATATCGGAAAGGCTGTTGGATATTTGGTCGGTTTTTAGAATCGCGTCGTTGCAGAGTGAGAAGAGGGAGGCAAAGTCGTTGTAGTGAGAAAGTAGGTAAGAACGGACTTTTGATTTGATGTGAAGAGAATGGGATTCGAGGCGGTTGATGAGAAGGCGGAGATCCGGTGCGGACAGTGGTGTCGAGGGGTCAGAGAGGTCGTGGCCCGAGAGCAGATCGCGGACATTGATTCTGTCTAAGAGTGGGTCCATTCCGGAAGATCTGACGGTTGTGAGAGGGTGACTGGAGAGGGTTCTAACGGGTGGTCTCGGAAGAGATGAACGGAAGTTTTCCCCTTTGGCTGACGATGGGGAATAGAGTGTGGGGGTTTATGGCGGGAGGGGCTAACGTACGCCTGTGCGGCTTGGTTTTCTTTATTGGGTTCAGAGAAATTGGGCTTGGGATTTTCATTGTCTGGTTTTAGTATTAAAATTTGGGCTACACATCTCTCCCTAAAGCCTAATACCTGTATTTTGCCCTTTTTCAATGCTTCTTTCTGTATCATGCATTGAGATTTATCCAGGCTATTTTTTTTTGTTATTATTTTTTTTATGACGTTAGCATACAACTATAAATCACAATTATAATTAAATATTACATCTTATGTAAGAAATTAATGACTTAAAACATATAAATTAACATATAATTAAATAAATTTAACATAAAATTAAATTAAAGTCGCATTTGATAAGATTTAAACTTGACATCTCAAGATTTTAAAACCTTCTTCTTATTACTAAAACAAGCCCTAATTGAATTTTTTTGGGATTTTGTCTCAATCTTAGTATACTAATTCTTTGAATTATTTCAAAATTTTTATGAAATATAAACTGAAATAACAACTATGAGAGAAAAATATTAATAAAGTAAGAAAGATCTTATTCAAAAGTGTATTTATAAATGAAGTAAAATGCTTATTTATTTCCCTTAAATCCTAATCTTAATCCAATTCAATCTATATCCAAATCTAGATACACATAATCAAATCTAAGAGTTCAAATCAGATTATACTTATTATGTCTGGCCTATTGCACAGTTTGACTTAATTTGAATTTCTTGTCTTATAACAAAATAGACATTCACACATATGTCCTTTGTATTAAGAATATGTCTTATTAAAAACTTATTAAGAAAAAACCTCATGAAAAAAAATTCGAATAAAAAAAAACAATACATAATTCTTTCAAAAATATACTTTTAAAGTACTGCCTCATTAAAAACCTTATTGAGAAAAAACTTAAAGAAAAAAACCTTAATGAAGGAAAATATTACAATGCATATTTTACTTCATTGATAATTACATTAATTGAGATCTTTAAAACGATACATTTCAATTTTTTTGTATCAACTTTTCAAATGTTGCAATAAGAAAAGCTTTGGTAAATAAATCTATTAGATTATCATTTGAACGAATTTGTTAAACACTAATATCACTTTTTTCTTGAAGATCATGAATGAAGAAAAACTTTGACGAAATATGTTTTATCCTATCGCCTTTAATGTATCCTTCCTTTAACTGGGGGTATGCAAGCAGTATTATCTCTATATAACATTGTCAAAATTTCCTTTTTATTAACAAGCCACATATTCTTCAAATATATTGAGTTACAGATTTTAACTAGACATATTTACAACTTGCCTCAGGAATTACCAAAATTTTTACAATCTTAGAAGAAACAGCAAATATAATTTGTTTTACAGAACACTATGAAATAGTTGTACCTCCACATGTGAATAAATAATCTGTCTGGGATCGAGCCTTATGTGGATCAAATAAATATTCTGCATCTGCATAATCAATGCATTTGAATAATATAAGCCCATGTCCATTGTTCCTCGAAGATATCGAAGTATATATTAATTCCATTACAATGTGTTTATGTTAGAGAAAAACTGCATCTTGCTAATAAATTTATAGCAAATGATATATCAAGTCATGTATTGCTAGCAAGATACATTAATGTTCCGATTGCACTAAGATATGATACTTCAAGATCAAAAAGTTTATCATCATCTTCACGAGATCAGAAATAGTCATTTTTTCACATTTAGTGACCTTACAACTATTAGTGAGCTCAATGGATGTGCTTTGTCCATAAAGAATTGTTTTAGCACTTTGCTATATAATTTGATTGATGGACAAAAATTCTATTTGTAAAGTGTTTAATCTAAAGACACAAACAAAAATTTTTTTTTCAAAGGTCTTTCATCTCAAATTCTTTTTTTATGTAATCCACGGCTTTTGATAACTCTTCAGTAATTCCAACAATATTCAAGTCATCAACATAAAACATATTGTGAAGCCTCAACCTTCATAAACGTGTAGCAGAGGTAGACACAATGACGTAGGTTAGAGATAGTTCTATCATTTCCTTGGTGAGCTCCTAGAAGTGAGTTTTTCTAATATTATTACGGTCTAAGTAGGCCTAAGGAATAAATGAATGATGTATATAATAATGAAATAAATGAAAAAAATAAAAATAATGATAATTTTCACAATAGGGGTAAAATGGTTATTTTAGATCTCAAGTATAAATTTTTAAGTTTTCATGAACTCGAGTACCCCCAGTCTATTATGGATCTTTTCTTAGTGTCAAAAGAGTAAAAAGTTTGAGCCAAAGGGAAAAAGAAGGCAAAAAAAAACTATGCAATGGCATTTTTGTAAATAAGTGAAACTTTAGTCAACTATAGGATAAATATCAAATTTCTCCAGCACTTTCTCCTCACTTCCAGTAGCTTCTTCTTCTTCTTCCCATCCTTCTTCCTCACTAAACATTTTTCATCTTCCATGGAAGCCATCCTTTGAAACCTCCATAACTTTCTCAAAGTAACTTCAATTCTCATGCTTTGGCACACTTTTTCATAGGATTCTTTGTGCTCTTTCACCTTTACACCTCAAGAACCCTCAAAAGTCTTTCCTCAATACTTTCTCTTACTAGTTGGACATTTTAGAGAGAGAGAAAGACTTTCCATAATAGCTTGACAAACTCTTGAAAAGGAATTCAACTACAAAACCACCAAGGTGAGTGGTGAGTTAGGGTTGATTTTTAAGTTGTTGATGAATGGTCAATGGTTAGAATTGTGGATTGTCTTATTGTTGAAGGTTATTTGTTTATTTCTAGTGAGGCTAAAGTAGTGCAAAGTAATGACTAGTCAAATGGTAATTGGAAGCTAGTTAGGAATAACTAGTAAAACTTGATTTAGGAAACAACTTTTAGAATAGTATTCATGTAAATTGAGTTGGTGTGATGCTATTGTGTGTGATAGGTTCCAACGAGACCCCACATCTCCACTTGGAGCATTAGTGGAAATCGGAGTCGATTAAAGAATCAACAAAGACAAGTGAGTGAACTTGCAACTAAATTGTTGTGGGAAATGCATATGTGTTCGAATGAATCATTTGAAAATTTTATTTGTTTTTGCTTTAAAATTTACCTGGAGAACAAGCCCTTGATGAAATGTTTTTATATTGTGAAATGTGCAATGTGATTAGTTCATGTGTTCCTACATTATATTGATGTGTATGTTATGCATTGAATGATATTATTGCGTGATATTATAATCGTGCATGGTGTGGGAGTGCGCATGACGATGCCGGTAGTATGCGGTATGGGAGTGCACACGCTGATGATTTATGCCATATGTGGTGTGGGAGAGCACATGGTACTAATGATGATATTATAATGTGCGGTGTGGGAGTGCACATGATGACTTAGCTATGTGCGGTGTAGGAGTGCACATGAGCTGAGGGAGAGTTGGGTTGATGCTGGTTGTTGTATATATATTTATATATGTTATATATAGAGATGTTATGGAAAATATATTGTGATTGCATTGAATATTGAATATTAAAATTTGAAAAATGCTTTCCAATTGATTTTCACTGCAGCAAAAATGGATTTTCGTTGTGACAAGAATTTTTTTAATTTCATTGCCCTGTTTCTTGTCGCAGCAAAATTTCATTCCCGCTGTAGCGAGAAACTCTCAGGTGGTAGGGGCTTGACTAGCCCAGATTTTCGTTGTAGCGAAAATGCATTCTTGCTGCAGTGAGAAACTCTCGGGTGGTTGGTTCAAAATTTTGCCTGAATTTCGCTACAATGAAATTTCATTCTCACTGCAACGAGATTTCCTCTGCCATGCTTGTTTTGCTTGGATTCTGCTGTAATTTTCACTTTTTTCAACTTCATGGTTGACCATGGATCCTTCAACACTAAGGGATTAAATAATCAAAGTTTGAAATCAGGGATTTAGTAAAAAATTAAACTAAATTGCATTGTTTTTAATATAAGTGCATCATGATTTCTACGCTTTCCTTATCGTTTGCTTGTTCCTTTCTTATTTTCACTCACTGGATTTATATTCACTCTTTTTAACTTCATGTTTTCAAGTTCGGAGATAGTTGGGACCTAGATTGAGGTGTCTTCTCCTATTCGCCTTTTGGTAGGTACCGTGACATTCAGTAGCTGTACCTTCACCCAAGGTCATTCCGTTGAAAGTCAAGAGTCTTTTTACCTGTGTATACGTACAAGTGATGTAAATCACTAAGATTCATGTCATAAACAATATATGTTTATTTTGATTAATGTTGCCACTATGAGTTGACAATGAGTGATATTATTTTGGATGATATAAATGTAAGTAGTTGGTTGTCACATTATATTGTTGAAATAATTATAGTTGAGAACTAGGAAATATGGCATTTAAAAAGATGGACGTAATGGTGAATAGGGTTATATAAGAGGCTTGCTCGAGATTAGTGGGCTGTGCCCATTAAGCCCATGCGCAGATCATGATCCGAAAATTAGGCTGTGACACATATGAGCATATAGGATAATTTTTATAGCCTTTTTTTTAATGAATATTTACTAAAGCGATTATGCCACATGCGTCTAGATTGCTTAATCCATATACATAGTTATTTAATTTGATCGAATAAATTTTTTGAGAATTGTGTGCTTTAGGCAACTTAAACTTTTCAAGAATTTTTATACAGATATCAATATCAAGTGAGACATATAAATAGGCTGTAGCTACTTTCATTTGATGCATTTCAATCTTTTAATATATTGCTAGATTAATTAATATAGAATTGTAATTGCATCCACCACAAGAAAATACGTTTCTTCATAATCAATACTAGGTTTTGGATAAAACCGTGTACGACAAGTTGTGCTTTATATCTCACAATCTCATTTTTCTCATTTCGTTTTCATACAAATACTTATTTAAATTCCACTAGTTTTATACCATTGTTATATAGACTACAAGTCCAAAAATTTCATATTTTGCAAGTAAATTCAATTCTATCTTGATTGCATCTTTTTATATTGGTTAATATTTCTATATCTACATTATTCAACAGATGTAGGTTCAAGATCTTTATTTTTTTTTCATAATATTGAGCGTTACATTATATGTAAAAATATCATCTACGTTTATTACATTCCAGTTCCAACTTTTCTTGTCATGATATAATTTATTGAGATCTTTTCATTTTTAATGATTTCAAGTACTTAAATTTTTTCTAAAATTTAATCAATTATGTCAGGAGTCTTTTCTAGAGTTTCTGTTTTCTTTTTTTGATCATCTTGTATATTTGCTCTTTTCTTTTTTTGAGGATTTTATATTTGAAACCGATTAATTTTCTACACTTCTAGCGTACCTTGTCCTACAAGGACATCAATTCTAATAAGAGCATTTGCAACTGGTATATGAGATTTAGTTTTTTCTTTAGGTCAATAAATACGTTTAGCAATTGATTTCCTATATTTTGCAAATGAATTATTTTTTCAACTTCAAGTTCACATTGATTTGTGCAAGGATCAAAATTAAATACTGATAATGCATTCTAAGAAATTTATTTTTTTTAGCTGCTTATTTTCTCCTCCTAATGTTGGAAAATTTGTTTCATCAAAATGGCAATTAGCAAATCTTACCATAAATAATTCTCCTGTTAATAGTTCTAGATATTTAATTATAGATGGAGATTTGTATCCAATATATATTCATAACCTCATTTGAAAACCCATCTTTGTGCATTATGGTGGAGCAATTGAGACATATACCGCACATTTAAAAATTCTTAGATAGAAAATATTTGATTCTAAACCATAAACCAATTAGATAAGAGAGAATTTATAATAACTCGTTGGCCTGATGTGTACAAATACTGCTACATTCATAATAGCATGCTTCCAAGCAAAAATTAGAAATTTGGATTTCATAGATAATGACCTTGCAATCAGTTAGAAGTATTTAATAAATAATTTTGCTAGACCCCTAGAAGTATCCTAGGACTATCTCAGAAGGCCTAAATCCCAAAAGTATTATCAAGGTATGGTATATAGCACAACAAACCTAGAATGGCACCTATACAGAAGGGAGACAAGCTCAATGCTTCATAGTGCTCGAGGGTTTTGTGTATGAAAATAAGAAATAGGCTGTTAAACAGTTATTCCAACTAATATGCAATATTCATTAAAAGTTTGAGATGTAAATTTATCAACATTGTCAAGATGAATAGTTTTGATTGTAAAATCCAAAAAATATGCTTATAAACAAATGATTTAGGCGAGTAATCTTACAAATGCCAAATTACAAGTTGATAATAATCATATATGTAACCATTTAGCCGATGGATCGATTAAAACTATAAAATATGTAAATGATCCACATGGTGGATGTATGGGTCTACATATATCACACTGAATATGTTCTAAAAATGTAAGAGATTCAATCCAAACTTTAGCTTGTGATAGTTTTATAATTAATTTGCCTTGAAAGCAAACAACATATAAGAATTCGTTAAATTGAAAAACCTTCTAATTTTTCAATAGATTACCACATGTACTTTCAATAATTTTTTGCATCACTGTTGATTTGAGATAACCCAACTGATCATGCCAAACATTACAATCATTAGTAAAATTTTGGTTTGCTATAATATAAATTTCGATCATTCTAATACTTTGTGTAGTATAATTCAGAGAACAAAACGAGTAATTTTTTCAACACATACTTCTTACCTGGGATAATAGATATAATATAAAATTATTCAGTGTTTCTTTTATTTGTTGTCTCAATATGATATCCATTCAAACAAATATCTTTAAAACTTAAAAAAAATTTTGAAACTTTGTAGAAAATAATGCATCTTTTCTTATAAACTTTGTTCCTTCAGATAGTAGAATATTGACTCTTCCGGAGCCTTCAATTAATCTTGTACTACTAGATATTGTATTGACATTGATTTCTTCCATTGTCAAGTAGAAAAAATATTTTTTATTTTTAAATATAGTATGCGTTGTAACATTATTTGCTAGACATATATTTGCATCATTGATCTGGGATCAAACCAGATGAACATTCATATTTTAAAATAAGATATATAGTAAGAAACTTGCAAATTAACATAAGAGAACATTAAATATAAAATTTATTATTAAAATGCATAATAAGAACATATCATTTAAATATAATGAGCACATATAAAAACATCTTTATGATAAAGTTATACTAAAATATAGCAACAAACTATTAAAAAATTTCATTTGTGGATGTTTTTATCTCCAATCAAATGATTAATTTCTTCTTTAGAGTGGATAAGAAAATTAGCAACATCCAAGTATGTTATATCAATTTGATCGTGATTCAAAACATTTTAAACAAAATTTGTTTCGATATATATTTTTCCTTTTTAGCTTTCAATGATGATTGATAAGGTTTAACAAGATATTTCGACGTACAACAAGTATGTAACCAATGACCTTTCATACCATATCAATAATATATATTTTTTATATTTCTTTCATTCCGTCAACTTTTGTTATTTTTTTGTATCTCTTATCCATTTTTGGTAGTTAAATGTATTTATCTACTTCTAACAATTAAATGTATCCATCCACTTCCGGTAGTTAAATATATCATTAGAATAATGATTAGCATAACCACCACGATTGTAATTATTATCCTCTTCCACCTTCATAACTATAATTAATAAATAATGTCGCATTCACCTCAGAAAATGAGCAAAATTCATGTTTTTTACTAATAACTCGTTATCTTAGTCAACCACAAAATGATATGAAGTCTATAATATAATAAACATTTATATATATATATTTATATATATATATATATATATTCATAACAAAAATTATTTTATAATTTATTAAGATTATCATCGTATTCTATATATATTAAGAAAAGAAATACTATATATGTTGATATCAAGTTTCACCTAAGTGTAAGTAAGAAAGCTTTGTAAGGATAAATTTTGAGTTTAGTAAAACTCTTTAGGTCATTTTGCTTTAACATATGATAGGTAACAGAAACTGATTGTGATCTAATTATCTTCTGTCAAAAGAATTCTTATGAGTATCATTTTCTTTTTCAACTTTGACATGTGACAAAATACTAGTTGTGGATTCATTTTCATCATTAAATTCTCTTCATGGAAACGAATTTGACACGAGGTTTTTTTTATTATAGCATGACGACGAAAAATTAAATTCTAATAAATAATTATAAGGAAAACAGTATAATATTTTTATTTTTGGTTATATATATATATATATATATATATATATATCATTGATTATGTTCTATAATTTTCTTTTAAGCATGTGAAAGTGAAATTAAGACCCTCACTCTTCTCCTCATTAATTAAGATTATAATGGGTCCTTATTTTCATGCATCTTAACCTGAAATGATGAAAATTATAGCTAAAGGTCTAAAGGTTGAAGCATGCACAACTCCTGATATTAAACCGCAGAAAGGGTAATTTCTTTGTCAAACAAAGAAATACGAAGATATTCAAGTCCCAAAACGCAAGCTCTTGTCGACGGTGGTTGATCAACATCGAAGAACATTGACTCTTGAAACTTTCAAACCAGAAACACTCAAATATACGTTGATACCAAATTCAACTTAAGCTCCAAAAATATTATATTTTTAGTCTCTAAACGTGGCACTCATCTGAAAATTACATATACTAAAATTTGTCTGAATATGTATCTAATAATTTTTCCAGAAATATTCCTTGCTGGCAATGTTGAGTCTTGGAATTATATCAAATCTTCCCATATCCTCTTTGACAACAAGACATACAAGCTGATATGCATAGAAGATGAGAACCTATTTTCTTTATCTATCTAATTTTATATGATATTGACCAACTGCTTGTTTCGTTTAACGTTTTAAGTAAACTGGTTGAGACCAAAAACTGATCATATTACACCTAGAAATAGGAAAAAAATTGCTACCCTTAATGCTATAATGATAGGAATGATGCTCAACCCAATTACCGGTAAACAACATTGAAGAGTCTTATAGATTGGAAAAAGTCTTACTTCAATTGGGAAAAAATAAAAAGGAAAGAGAAAAACAGAGCTACGTTGGATTACAACAGATTTCAGCACTTGGAAAAAATCAGTAGGAAGAAAGAAGAACAACCTACAGATCACACAGAGCATATCCACTCTTTTGATCGTCTTTTCTACATGGAGAATATGGCTAATCATGTACAGAAGGGAAAATTAAGGGGAAAAACGAAAGATAGAAGATATTGTTTTCTTAATCAAACAATTAATTTCTATTCCAAACTCCCCAAATACTGTCTTCAATGAAGCTTACAATCTTCCTGATAGAACCCCTTTCGAATTCTACTTCCCCTTCTTCACCACCACGGCAATTCATTTCCACAAATTTCAATTGCTCATTCAAGTTAACCAATTGCTTCCCAGAACTTCCCTGATCGTTTCCATGCTTGGCATCAGGAATACATATTCTCTTTCTCTTTCCTTTCTTGTTCTTCTTACCTTGTTTCTTCTCTTGGAACAACCCTTCCTCGTATGCCTCTATAATCTCATGTATCAGCTGACGGTTTGGGGATGTGTCCCAACGTGCCCAAAAACACATGTAACACCCAAAACAGTTGCATTTAAACATAGGATCATGCTCCTTGTTATCACCGCCAACATCAATTATACTCTTGCTTGTAGTTCCCCGGTGATTAGGGAAGTTGTTGTTGTTGGTGGCATAGAAGCTGCAACATGAGATGAGATAGGCCAATACTTCTTTGTCTTCGAGAGAGAGTGCGGTAGTGAGGCTGAGAATCGTAGTAGGAAGCAAGGACAAGTGATCGGTGATGGTTGGTGGTGGTGGTGGTGGTGAAGGGTGCACTTTGCCTTTGCTATAGAGCTTTTTCATGGTTGTTGGGGAATTTTTTTTTGGTGGTTTGGTTTCTACAAGGTGTTGGTCTTATGTTTTGGTTTTTGTGAATGTTATGACTTAAAAGAGTGTGCTTTGTTTGAACTTTGATTCTATGGAAGTCTCTTTAAAATTTCATTCCATTTTTGTATTTCTAAATTGGATGTTTGTGCGAAAAATTAGATAGCATTTGATTTACGCGCATCTAGAGCGTGGTTTAGTTTTACCTATATTATTCAAAAAAATAGGAGATAAATCACTTCAAATATATAATGTTAGAAAAATGAAAATAATTTTGTACTTGATCACACACACAAATATGTTATGGTAGACCGGAGATAAAATAACTTATTTAATACATTTTTAATAATTCACAAATATGTGATTTGCATTTATTTTAAAGTAATATTCTTTTTCATTTATTCAATAAAATAAATTCCGATAATGAGATTTACATTATATATTGACACTTTTAAAATATGGACATGTATCCAAGGTATTTTTTTATGAGATATATCAAGATATATATTGTAATCCGTTTCAATCAATATTATTTTGATTAAGTTATCTTCAATAATCGCATATGTTGAAGCTCTCAAAAGAGAAATATAAGGGAATGGATGGGAAGATAATATCAATACTTGTTTATTTTCAAGGTTGAAAACGTTTTGAATGGATGTATACATACCCACAAGTATGCAATAATGTTTAAAAATTTACATTTTAAGAAAATTCTATTAATTGATTGCAATATATATATATATATATATATATATATATCTTGTTGATGAAAAAATTTATCATCAAGAAAGTGCACTATACTCGCTTTTACCAATTTGAATGAGGGATTGTTGGGGGTGGAACTTGGAAACGTAGACTGAGTCGGGGCACTTTCATGTCCTACACGGTAAATATAAAAGACCAAAATCAATATGTGATATTGATTTGTCCATAATCACTCTCTCTCTATTCTATACGCAAATGAAACTTTAAGTCAAGAGTGCAATCACTTTCAAAGCATTGTGAATAGGCTTTAATTTGGCAGACCAAAGCCACTCATGTGCACCATATACACATCTCATCCTTGATTTTCTTAGTTTCTTCGACTAGTCCAAAAGAAACGGATGGTATACAAAGGACATGTTTTGTAGATGATTTGGACATTTAAATAAAGGCTTGAAGCATGTGACATTGTTTCCCTTACATATAACATAATCATTTTTCTTTTACTATTCCATAAAAAAAAAATATAAGGTATGTGATTTGATAGTCTTGCAATTTGCCCCATCCAATCATTAATTTGTTGTATGAACCTCCACCATTTCCCCCCTTTTTTAGGATTGAGGATAGGCTTATTTGTTTCTCTTCTTTATTCTAACTAATTGACAATTGATATTTCAATTTAATTAATATAAAAAATTTATACTTTTTTATCATTTAAAATTTAATTTAGTAAAAAATCAATAAATATTACAATAAATATAATTATTGAAAAGTGATTCAAAGCCATACTCGATTTAAATTTAGTTTATTAAACAAGTTAACAACTTGCACAAAATCTGTCAATAGCATTTTGGGCATTAATAGTATTTTATAATTGTGTAGGTTATCTTTTGTCCAAACCAGATATTTATGCCATAGAAAATCTTATGCTAAATAAATAAGAAACTTGAAATGACATACTGATTGTTAAGACTAATAAATTCGTTATTTTATTTTGAAAAAAACAACTTGAATCTTAATAGCTTGAAATCGAAACCAACTTAAAGCTAAACTAATTTGGTTACCAAAGGATCCAAAATCGAAATGACTTATTAGTTTAATGTAACATATGTACCCTCTTGTCGAGCCAAATCAAACTACGCAGACTCCTACCTTCATATAAATAGATAAGTATAAGTATACTTGTCAAAATAGGCTTGACCCATTGGGTCGGCTTATTTTTTATCAAATATGGGGTGAGTTGGGTCTAAAAATTTAGGTCCATATTTGAGTAGAGCCTAAATGGGCGAGCCCACTAAATCAGTGGGTTGGGGCAAGCCAACCCTGTGGGTTAAAAAAATAAATAATTTTAATTAATTTAATAATTTTATATATTTAATTATATAAAATTAATATTTTAATTATCAATAATATTATTTATTTTATATATTTTGATGTGTTTAACCTACACTTATCAAATTAATAATTTTAATTTATAAATAAAATCATAAAATAATTTTATTATAAAATTATAAAAGTAAATTTTTTTAAAAAAACTAAAAAATAGACTGACCCAACCCAGTCCATGGGCTAGCAAGGGATGGACTGAGTTGAGGTTTTCATCGTCCATATAAAAAATGAGCTAACCCGGCCCGGTTCATATTTTCTTAACCCATAAAAGCTTGGGCTGGGCTGAGCTGGGCCGGGTCAAGTCATATTGACAGCTCTAGGTATAAGTGATTTGTGCATTTGCTTATCCTCTATTTCATCGTTCTACTCATTCAAACTGGTTCCTTGCATGGTTTTGATTTCTTTGGGTAGGATACTTTAAAGATGTCCATGGGCCGAACTGTCAATGTTCAACAGTTTAAGTCAAGGCCTTGAAAAAGCAATGGATCTTAGTGCTGCCTCATCTATAGGCCCAATTTATAGATATATTAGTTAAATATATTTTGTATAAATATTATACTATTTCTTTCTGAATTAAATTTAAATAAATTAGATAGTATATAAAATAAAAACAAAAATTCTAGCCTAAGTGAACCATCTCTCCCTTCAGAGAGTATTTTTCCAAATCTTTATTAATTTTGATAATAAACTTATGGTTTATTGATGGTTTATAAAATTATAACTTTGATATAGTAAATCAAATATAAAGCTAAATATCGACATAAAGATAGTACTTTAATTGCTAGAATAAAATATTAACAGCTTAATTATACCTCATTGATGTTTAATTATTAATTCATTGATTTATTTGATTAATTAATATTTAAGTGACCATATAAGCGTTATTAATTAAAACCATGCATTTAACCCATATATATTGTTATTGAAGAGACATAATTAACAAGCCTACAGTAGTAACATGAAGATTTATTATGGAAATCACGTACTACATTATACAGAAAATTTGCCTTCAACATACTAAAATAGGCTTAATTTATAAGCTATTCATTAATTATCTGCCTTGTCAAAGAAACTTGGCTAGAGCAGTCTTCACCACGTGGTTGGCTATGATACCGTTGGTTTTCTCTGTAGGGTGGAAGGAATCCCAAAACACAAACTTGTCTGCGTCGGAGCATGTAAAAGGGTTAGTACGGCTGCATGCATAACCCATTTCAAACATCCCAGTCGCACAGCATGCCACCCCTGTAACCTCAAATCCTGCAACCGATCCAAAAACAATTAGACAACCTTCCTTTTTATGCTTTGGAGTTTATAATATATATTGTGTAGATTCTAAAACATTAGGGTTCTTTTTAATTCTCATTTTTTCTGCTTTTTATTCTTTATTTTTTACCTTTAAACAAGTTTACTAAGGATGAAGTTGAATATTAGACTTCGAAATTGAAGGGAGTAACAACTGCTTAACGCAAGTCTATTTTCCCTTTTTTTTTCTCTTAATTTTGTGGACTAAAATGACAAGATATTATATGAATTACCTAAAGTTATAGTTAAAAAAAGATGACAGAACTATTCATAAAAAACAAATAAGGTGAGAGAAAATGAGGAATTTGTCGTGTGTTAGCCTTTACAAGTTAATATGAAAAAGAAAAACCAAGACCATATTTGAATGAAAAATCACAGAACTTATGCTTCAAAGGAACACTTGAACTCTTAGAATTTAAGATCAATAATTTAGAGATTTATATTCGAATATGGGAAAAAATTTGTAAAATTATGAAAAAAAAATATTTTTTATTATGTAGTTCAAAATTATATATTTTAAAAAACAAAAATTAAAGAGAGCAATTAAAATTAGTACTTATTACTATGCACAAAGTTAACTTTTCAATTTAAAAAATTTTCAAAAATATATATTATTGTATGTATACCCATGCTGTTGGGGAAACTTTAGATAAAAAAAAAAAGTAGTCTCAAAGAAGACTTAATTAATACTAGTAGAACTCAAATTTATAGCTGAGAAGTCTTGAGTTCAAACTTCAATAAGAAGGAATGAGTGGAGCACCACCAGTACCCCTATTTCTGTATAAACATCTTACAATTCAGTGGAGGTGAGTTCAGGTGCACCAGCAGTAAGCGGTGTATTAAATGCAACAGTAACACCTAACTACCAAAGTAAAATTTAATTATCATGAACTGGTCGAGGTAGTTGGGGAGAAAAATGGTGCATGAAAGTCCACGGCACAACCAATAAAAGAGAAATTGACAATATAAGTCAATAACATACCGTAAGCTGCAGGCTTTCGTATGATCTCCAACAAGATGCCATAAGGATCTGAAAAGACCATGTCCATCCCATGGAACTCCTTGTTCTGCTTGATCACCAAGTCGTTCAATTTGACATTGAACTCGGCTGCCAAAATGTTGTAACTATCCACGCAATCACTTCCTCCCATATAATTACTGGTTCTCTCCAACGGCATGCACCCCATTGGAGGCAACCCTCCTAACGACATCTTCCGGGCTCCCAGATCGTAGAGTTCCTTGGTGAAATTTCCGGCAATCCCAACGAGGAAGTTTTCATATTCTCTGATGGTGTATTCGGATGATCGGCCTGGGATTGCGTAGTAGTTTTCGAGGAAGTCATTTGTTCCCACGCTTATCATGTATAATGCCTCTCTGATTACAGCGTTTGCTTTACGATCTCCAAGATAGTCTCGCAGTTTCATTTGATACTCCTTGTAGTACTCCAGTTCTTTCCGTAGAGGTATCACTGACTGCAATGCAAAGTATTCAAACTCGTTGAATAGATTGGTTATAAATGGTTTGATGACTTCACAACAATCAAAATTAAAATAATAAGGGTTTTTTTTTCTAACAAATAAAATCCCGAAATAAATAAATTGTTTAGGGTATGTACCGTCCTTTATAAAAGTACTAACACTTAAAATTAACAACGATGTAAGAGTTAATTTTTTTTTAAATCATTTACAGTCTAAATTAACAACTTATCAATTAAGTCAATTCTTTTTTGACAAGTTTTGGAGGCTTGAGAGTTATAGTTATAAATACACACCTAGTTGTCACATGGGAAGCGTACGTATAGTAGTATTTCGAATGTGAATACAAAGTGCTCTTTCTTGAAACAGAGAAAAGAGTAACTTGATGAAAACTTACAAGAACATTGGAAGTAGCATTGTCATAGCCGGTTCCAGCAGAAGCGAAGGTAACACCAGTGGCAAAATCTGATATGCTATATGCTGGGTCGAGGTAGGCAGGAATGACCGGTTTGAGCCCGAAAGCCTCTGAAACGAAGTCGGTTGCGATTTTGCCATTGGAGAACCTTCCTGTTGGACGGCCACCATTAAAATCACGACCATAAGGCTCAAAATTGCTCCTAGCAATCGTGGGAATATAATTGTTGTTCCCAGCATCAACTGATGAGTCTCCGAACACTATGATTGCTGGAATGTTTTTAGCCCTAATTTTTGCAGCCAACACCAAAAGTTGAAGGCAAAGGAGCCATAAGAAGTGTATCGATGCCATTTGCTTTCAACTTCTATATGCTTTCAAACAACTCTTACAAAATGTGAATGGAGAGGGCTAGCTCGCTTTCTTTTCCTTTTTCAATGAATTGGATGGAAGAAGGTTTTAATATGTATAAATATTGGTTGGATGGGGAGTAAATGAGAGAATTAAATCTTTGGGGAAATGTTGTTGGCAGATTTAATAGCTACCAAAAAAATGTGTTCTTAGATTATAAGATTATATATGTGTTGACGGCCAGGTCGGGTAAATAAGTCAAGCTTTTGGGACAAAGATTCTTCTTACTTTAGCTAAATTCTAGATCACAACAGACTAAATTAAACACATATCTGCAGCTCCGCAATGTTTTTTTTTTTTTTTTAAATAGAATCCATCTCGTGGCTGAGGCATGATAGCCCAGCTAATTTGCAATCATATTTCTTAAAGAAGTTCAAAGAGAAAAGGAAGAAAAAGAGAACCAACTTGTTGGTTAATGGGTTAATTAAGGGGGTCAGAATATTTGATTATAAGGGAAACATTTTCATCAACTAATTAGATACCATAAACGAAGTTAGTTATTAAGAAGAATGTTAGATAGGTCTTATATTTCCAATTGACATCACCAAATTAGAACAAAACCATTTTCAATCTAGAGATAATTAGTAAATTTGAGAGATTCAAAATTAATTAATTAAATATGGGAACTTTTACTTTATTGACTTTGCTTTCTCAATAATGGTCATACTAATTTTTTTTTTCTCTCTCCAGAATTAAAGTTTAGCAAGACAAAACTACAAAGCTGAAAGGTACACTCAATGTCAAGGCTATCTACTCTCGTAGGAACAGGTAAGGTGTAATCGAGCTGGGGGAAGCTGCTCTAATGAAAGGTTGGAGCTTAGCTTAATTACACTACACGATTGTGGAAAGTAGGCTGTGAAATGCAAGGAAGTAAGATGTAAAACTTTTTTTTTTTGAAAAGTAAAAGCAAGGATATTATTTATGAACAAAGGTCAAAAAACCTACAATATCATAGGTACAAAGAGCTTAGCAGAGAAGACCCTTGTGCAAATGTCCTGAATAAAAAAAAAAAAATCCTAACAGTGGAGGATAGGAGCATATAGATGACAATTAGAAGCAATTTAAAATTCATAAGCAACTTGCTCAAAACAGAGCGCATGAAGTACTTTGCAGGGACAGCTCAATAATTTTGAAAGGGGATATTTTTAAAAATAATCTTTATAGATAAAATATTTTTAAAGATAATTTTTTTTAAAGTTTTAATTAGTTTTAACCAAATTAGACAAAATTACCTTTAATGAAATTACATGTCATAATGTTACACGCTATGTAAAAAAATATGTTACACATCATGGTTAAGTTGTTACATGCCATGTATAAAAATATGTGACACGACATGGTTATATTGCTACATGTCATGGTTAGATTGTTACACACCATGTACAAAAACATGTGACACGTTATGGTTAGGTTGTTATACGCCATATACAAAAACATGTAACATGCTATGGTTAGGTTGTTACACGCTATATTAAAATAAAAATATTATTGTTACACGTCATGTTAAAAAAATATTATTGTTACACATCATATTCAAAAATATTTTGTTACACTTTAATACCTAAAATGTTGTTGTTGCTTACGAACCAAAATTTTAAATCTTCTCAACTCTCTTCATTTCTTTGTTTTTTTTGACAATTTGACATCGATTAAAGTGTTTCTAACATGTTTTCAGAAATCAAAACACAAATTTTCTTATCTAAAATACCTATTTCGACTAAAAAAAATTATTTTGAAAATCTAGATTTATAAATTTCAAAATTTTGAGTTTATTAGTGTCTAGGTCCCGAATTGATCCAATTAAAAACTATTTCAAACATCTGTGATCATTTATACTATTTTAGTTTTATCCAAAATACCTAAAAATCAAAATTTCCAAATAGCCATCTACCCAAGCACATCAAAACCATCGCTTGGTGTCTTGAAAGCGCAGGAAAGAGAAATTTGAAAACACGGGAGAGAGAAATCAGGAGCATAGCAGACGAATGCCGAAGAGAGAAATCGATAAAATTAGAGAGAGTGGGATGGTGAGAGAGAGAAATCGAAAGCACAAATGGGGAGAAATTGTGATGAATAGTTTAATTTATTTGAAATAGTTTTAAGGGTATTTTTGTCAAGTTATGGCTAAATATGGCTAAAAACAGTTAAATTTATTTTGATGGTTATTTTTGAAATGCCATTTTCCTCATAATTTCCTCTTTTGAAAGTATAAAGTTAAATATTCAAATGAGATCTTTTTTATTGAAATTAAGAAAAAAATTTTATGAAAATTTTATTCTTCTAGATTTTTGAGATACAAAATCTCTAATTAAACTTTTATAATCAAGTTCTTCTAATATTTCTTTTTAAATTCATAATATAACCAATCCATTTAATCTTTCTAGAGACATTGTTGATCTTAAATAAGATTTTATTAATTTTAATTTTGAAAAACTTCTTTATGCTAAAGCAACACTTATTGAAATTGTTAATATTATTCTAAAAGCAATATATGCATTTGAAAAAAAATCGCATCTTTTTATGTGATTAAGTATATTGATTGTACTATTACCTTTCATTTGTATAATTTCTTTTAAAGTTTCTAGCTCTAAAAATAAAAAAAAATGTTGTTAGAAAAAATTAAATACATATTACCATTAGTTGATTGGAATTGGAGAAATAGATGAGAAAAAAATAACTGTTAAAGATTAAATACATATTATCGCTAGTAGATTGGAAATAAAAAAAATAGTCGAATTAGTAGCATTGTAGGAATTGGAAAGTGATAAAAAATTTAGATTTATTAGGTATATAATTAGTGAAGTGAGAGAGTATGTTATTTTATTAATTATCTTTTGATTTTTACATATTTTCAATAAGAAATAGATAAATAGTTTGAGAATTAATAAGAATGTGGAAGTGAGAAAAAATAGATATTTATTAGACATGAGAGAATAGATAGATATTTTATTAATTATTTTAATTATTATATATTTTTAATATAATTAATTATATTATTATTATAAAATTATAGAACCTCCTTAAATTTAAGGCCTAAAGCTCTTCCATTGATGGCTTTACCACCACCCAGTACTCTAGATCTTACTAGTGCAATGAGCAATCCAAAAATAAAAAAAAAAGTAGTGTAGATGCTAGCTAATTAGCCATAACCCAACAAAGAACGAACAAAGGTAGTGTGCAGTTGCCAAAGGCCAATGAACACAACACTGTAAAGAAAGGAGAGAGGTGGCTGAAGATAGGGGAAAAGTAGAATCATGCTGGCAAGAGAGAATGCTCTCACCCCAACTTTAGCTAGGAGGTCAATAGTTCTATTAGCTTCTTTTTGAATATGGACAACTTGCCACTTCTTCACCTTTTGTTTTAAAAATTTTCAGTTAGTTATTAACATTGTTAAGATCCCATGAGACTTTTGTCAGGTTATTGTAACAATTCACTACATTAATCGAATTGCTCTCTATCAATAGGATATGAGATGAATTCCTCGTTGAATCCACAAAAATAGCAAAAACTTCCCTAATGGTTGAGAATTCAATGTAATTAGAATCAGTAATACCAATGAACTTAGAAAACATACTGAAGATGTTACCTGTTTTATCTCGAAGTAATTCTCCAATGCCCATTAGGCCACGCTTCCCCAAGGCTAAGCCTTTCACATCGACTTTCAACCATCTAAGTGGGGTCTACATGAAACCAAGTCCATTCTTCTTATTTTAATGGTAGCCTTAACCTCCACAAGGTGGGGACCAAAAAATGTCATCCATTGATACGTAATTTGGCCTTTTCAATTCACTTGGCACCACCACACTAATATGACACGAACAAGATAAAAAAGTTGCGACAAATCAAACTCTTTACTATTGAATACCACCTGGTTCTTGAACAACCAAATCAACCAAATCACCACGTAGAATAGCATCCTTCATGCTTTCATATTTATTAACAAGAAGTTCATGTTGTCATGTGTTAGTATAATAAGTTCAATCTGAATATTTTCAAGAGGGAATGAATTGGAATATTTTGAAATTTCTTTTCAAATTTAAGAAAAATAAAATTTTTTTAAATCAAGTCTCTTTTTAGAATCGAGCAAATCAATCAAATTTTTTGTGGAGAAAAAAAAGCTGAGAACACAAATGAATTTGTGAAGAATAGAAGAGAAAACAACACAAGAGTTTTTATAAAGGTTCAGTTTCTTGCTTATGTCATTTCCCTTAGATTTATTAAGAAATTTAAAATCCACTATTGAAATGAAAAACAATACATTGCCTTTTATGGATCAAGCACAACCTTACAGTGTAATGCCTTTTATGGATTAAACATAACCACTCTATCTTTTACTTTGATTGAGGTATAACCACTCAAACACTACCTTTTCAATTGGTTAAGGTATAACCACTCACAAATATATAATAAATGAGATATGTGCAATTAGAATGCCTTTTGGACGCTGTATAGCAAATTAAGTACAATGTTTAGTAAGGAAGAAAAATAAGAATTGAAGGCTCAATAAATGATACAATAGAAGACTTAAATGCTTGGAGAGGGGAATAAAGAGTATTGAATGATTGTAGTTGAATTTTTCTTTTAAAAATGTGTTTTAAAATCTTCCAACCTTCATAAATATGGTGGGAGTTGGTATTTATAGTTACTGAAGCTTATTGAGGTAGTTGAAGGTGCATTTAATGCAAAAATAGCCATTTTTCTTTTCATTATAGGCTCTAACGGTCACCATTTATCGATAGATATGGAGATTGATCGATAGATTGCCTTTTTTAATTTCAAATTCATGCTTATCTATCGATAGATGGAAGCATATATCAATAAATACAAGTTAGAGGCTTTTTGGAGTGTTTTCGGGTGGCTATCTATTAATAGATGCTACATATCTATCGATAGATGTTCATAGTTTTTGAAATCCAATCACTAGCACAAACAATTATCGATAGATGAGCTTATCTATGTATATGAACAAAAGTTACGTTGAAGTGTTTAAGTACTTGTTTATTTACTTTTCTTACTTTGAATCTTGAATGTATATGTCACACTTTTGAATAGGTGTGTTCCTACTATTGAGGTGGACATTTGCGACAGGAGTCATTATTGTAAGAACTCCAATTACATCTACAACATTATTATACATAAACATGAACATGCAAGTTAGATAATAGATTATAAAATATAGTTTTATCATTAAGTTTTTTAATAGTAGTACCCATCAACACTTTTTTCTGGTATATCTTGTCATGGAGAGCTTTGTAATTTACAAAGTTAAAATGGTAAGAAGGATATACAGTCTTATCTTCATGAACTTGTTTGACTTTTGTTATCCTTGATAGAACAATTATTAACTTTCCAGGCAAAACATTGAAGTTGTTTTTGGATTTCATGATTCGAAACTTGTCAATCAAGTATAGACCACCTTCCTTTAGTATAGGTGCAAAGTGTGGTGCATCTAAACCTCTAATCATCACTTGTGTGACAGTTTTTTGTCATTCGATAGAACAACTTATGGTTGGTTTTATATTAATTTATAATTGTACAAATATTTGTAATATAATGAAACTAAAGTTATTTTACAATTTACCTTCTCGTCAGCAACTAAAAAGTCAAGGCTTAGTAAATTCTCAAGATTATCTAGTGTTGTGAATTGCCATATCCTTAGCACCTTGACCTTTATGACACTTGGTGGTTTGAAGAGTTGCAAATTAGTCAGATATTGCTGGTTCATTTGTAACTGATCAAGGACATTAAATAAATTAGCTTTATTGAATGTTAAATGTTTGTAGAAAATAAAAGATTCCATTCATGCAAGTTTTTGCATTTGAATGTGTAGAAATATTGCAAAGTAAAATCTCAAATATTAAGTAGATTTAAGAATTATAAACAAAGAAAATGTACAGTACAAAAGAATTCAGTTCAAGCAAAAGGAAATGAGAAAGACTAAGAAATACAACACAATTTAATCAAGTAATAGAATCTATCAATTATTAGTGCACAGTACAAAAAAAGTTAGTTCAAGTAAAAGGAAATAAGAAAGAGTAAGAAAATACAATACAATTTAATTAAGCAAAACAATCAATGCATTATTACTAATATTTGTTTATACAAAGTAATAATTTTTCTAGCAAAGAAAGAAATCACAATAACCTGTTTGGAGATTCTCAAAAATTTCTCTGTAAATTATGTTTTTCGTCATTTAAAACAATGATCTTCAAGCCTTGTTGTGATGTTACTCTTGATAAGGCTACATACAACTGACCATGTGTAAACGCAGGTTTTGGTAAATATAAACCAACAATATCTAAAGTTTGCCCTTGACTTTTATTTATTGTCATGCTATAAGATAGCCTAATTGGAAATTTTTTCCTTTGAAATACAAAGGCCATTTCCTTTGTTTGACTATCATGACAATTCTCGGAATGAATACTATACTATTTGGAAAACATCTTAATATAAATTTTCCTTTTATGACATTACTACTTAATTTGGTAATCAAAATCCTAGTTCCATTGCACAGATCAAAATTCTGGTTTATGTTTCTTAACAGCGTCACAACTGTACTTACCTTCAGATTGAGTTCATGATTTGGAATACTTGGAAAGTTAAGTGAGTTTAAGAATTCTATTGAATATAACAGTTCATGTTTCTTGGAATGATCATAAGCTTTTGATATTTGATCAATGCTATAATACGACTTCAATGTACTTCGAATCAAATCAAGCCAATATGAGTTTATCAAATCGACAATTTCATTATATGGAGGAATGATTGACCTTTGTCTCAAATAACCTAGATTTGCAAAATTATATTTAAGATTAGCATACACTGCTAAGACAATAGTCTTTACTGGATTTTCACTAAAAGGTAATAACAAATCTTTAGGCAACTTTATCCATGATGGCTCTTCTTCACCCTCATAGGAAGAAGCCTTAATTTTCCCATCTTTTATATCTAATAACCATTGAGTAAAAGTAGAAATTTCTAACTTGGTCTTTTCATCAAGATAAGGTTGTAAAAGTTTCATGTTTGTTTTCAATTGATATATGCAACAATGTTTCTATAATAAAGATGGGCTTATTGATTCGTTAACTACTTTTGATCTTGTTCCAGCTTCTATCATAGGCAAAATTTGTCTGAAATCTCTTCCTAACAATATTGTCTTTCCACCAAAAGGTTTGTCACCACTGTTAGTATCACTGTTACTAAGTAGATCTCGTAAACTTTTGTCCAAAGCCTCAAAAGAATATCTGTGCACCATAGGACCTTCATCCTAAACAATAAGACTAGTATTCTCAATCAAACTAGCAAGATGTGTACTTTTCTTTATTTGACATGTTGAACACTCTTTAATATTTAATGGTATCTTGAATGTAGAATGTGTTGTCCTTCCTCCTAGCAATAATAAAGATGCAATTCCAAATGAAGCAAATAACAAGCACAATTCTTCTTGTAGATCTAATTCTTGATATTATTGTATTCCATAAGTATGTCTTCCTTGTTCCACCATGTCTATACACAAACAACATCTATCCCCTTACAATTTTCTATAGATCCTTTAACAACTTCATATATATGTAACTACCCCATATTCAGATTTGATAAGAAAATAAATGCACTTGTTGTTGTTAATGTAAGTCATATTTCAACTCTTCATGAATTAGTCTGTTATCCATAACATACATTGAACCTTCTTTTGGTGTTGGCAGGTTAAAATCTAAAAGTGAACTACAAATTCTATTGAAAATTTGCTTAAGAGCTACTAACATATAGTTTTTGAGATCTCTATGTGGAATTTCATAATGATCAACTCCAAAAGCTTGCTTTAATCTATATTCAATATCTTCACTAAGTAATTTCCAACTCTGTTCCCACAGTTTCAATGGATCTCTAACTTAACAATACATAATGATTGTAACAAATAGTTCTCCTAGATGTTCACTTGTTGCCCATTCTAAAGCTTGTCCAATTGCATCAATCCATTCATGATCATCCCCAAGAAGACCTAATGCCTCACACACTGCTTGAATGGAGGGTATACCACACTTTCTATTGTCTTTATTTATTCAAAATTTCTTAGACCTTTGACAACATTTAACAGCATTATCATGAAATAGAGCTTACTTGCTGCTAGACGAATATAAGTGATCCTCCCAATTGATTTACCTCTTTTTCATTTTTTCCATATTGTCTCAAACTTTGACTAAACCCATTTTATCGGAAAGTCAACATAAATGCATCTTCTTGCTTCTTCACATAGTTGATTTGTTTGAAACCACTCTATTAGCATTGTTTTTCTTACATTTGGTCTTTGGATCACTCTGGACAAATCATTAGTCTCATTGAAACATACATTTTGTTCTTCTGGTAAATGAATGATTAATTTTTCCATTGTAGGTTGATGATGATGTATGTTGATAAATACCGATAATCTAAGTACTTTTTAACTTCATCAAAACTTCTATTTGCATCATTCTCATGTCTATCAATATTTAATATACCATTCAAAATCACAACCCTTGATCTGTTTGGACCCTTATTAATATACTTGAATAAGTACTTTATGGCCCTTGACTGACTGTATAGTTCCACATTAACATGAACTTGATATTTAACAACTAAATCTACATTATGAGGAACAACAAACCTATTGTCCAATTCCACACCATTTTTCACAATAACAACTTGTCTATTGTTTCTCTTCTACTATAAAGAGCAAATCCATCCTCATTAACCCTAGTTTCAGACTGATACTTCTTCAAAAAAAATTTAAAACATTAACCTTTGACCATACATGGAAAAGAAGGATTTAGAGTGTCGCACGGTCCATGAATCATGAAGTTTGTCACAACTTGATACCCAATGGGATCATCATTTTTACTTGGTATCTCAATTGATATAATTTTATTCACATCATTTCCTTTTCTACACTTTGCAGTAGCATCTAACCAAAGTAGTATGTGAACATGTGGAAGGCCAAGTTTCTGAAATTCAATTGTACATGTCACTATTTCACATGGAAAGAAAAAAAAAATTGTTAGTTATATACAATGATTAAAACATAATAATATTTATAATTAAAAGAATATTTAATACATAAAACAAATAAAAAAATGTACCTCTACACGTTGGTCCAAAATGTTTTTTCTTAAGCAAATCATCCATAAAATAACGTATTTTTAACTTAAACACTCTTGAAACAATATCAGGTCTGTCTTGTGCTTGTTGATCAGGTGTGATAGATAAAGCTTCATTAATTTCTGACCATTTTGCGTTACAGGTAAATGTGATGAACAAATTTTCACAACAATAATATCGACAAATAGCCATTGCATCCTGATAATTTTGTAATAAATATTGAGCACTCCCAGTAAACATTGTAGGCAAAACCCGTTTACCTACTATATTACCTTGTACATCACCTTTCGAAACAACATTTTTCAACCCTTTATGAACTTCAAATCTTAGACTTTTTTTATTATTCCTTATAAATTGTAACCGCATCTCTTCAACTGTGGACAAAGCATGAACAATAAATTGTTGAAACAATCTACCACTTCTTAATAACGTACTATTTGTAGGATTTTACTGTTGAATTACATAAGCATAATATTTTCTAATTGTAACTTGCTTCGCAAGGGAATCAACATAACTAATATCTAGCATATATCCACCCTCCCTATAAGGAAATAACAAAGGGTACTGCATTGCCATTAAAGAGGGATGAAGCTCACTTATTCATTTAAGACCATTAGTTCTGCGCTCAACAATAATATCGCAATGGCTATTTGATTGTCTTATATCCCTAACAATCAATCTAGCAACTTCTGATCCATTAGCAATTGCATAAGTTCTATCACAATCATTGTCAGATCTAATTAATTTTAGCCAAATAGAAGTATTATCCAATTCTCTAAACTATCTCTTGCTGTTCTAAACATTTTAATTATTTCATTAGTTTCATTAAGGGTTTTAATTAAACCTTCTATTATAGATCTAACTATAACATTACTGAATTTTACATGTGTAAAAATAGACATTCTATTTGAAATCTCATTTTCTGTATCATATATATAAAGCTGTGCAAATTTTGGTATGTGGCCTAATGTAAGAAGTAAGGAACCAATTCAATGATGGTTTTATCCATTTATTTTAAAGATATATAGACTTGGAGTACTATTTTCATTGTTATCTATTCTACCTCCTATGGATGTAAATTGAAACATAGAATTGTAAATGGTAACGTTTTCTTTAGAATGACTATTCTTGTACCATCTTGCATACTTTAACGAAGAGTTTAAAAAAATAGGTGTACATCAAAACAAAGGTAATCGAATGGTACCTTATTGATGGCATGATGTACATGTACAAAAACTTGTAGTCTGAGTTGTATCAACTCTTTCTTCATACCACATTATAATAACACAAAAAGGACAAATACAATTTGATCCTCAAAAGCTAAAGACTGTGTTGCATCTTTTTATTGTGCTGAAACAAAATAGTAAACTACCAATCATAAAAATTGTAGAACTAATTGCTCTAACTTAAATTTGCTAAAATTTAAACATCACTTACTTGTATGTCCATTATACCTTAACTCATTTGATGTTTCAATGCCACTTTGAAGCTATTCAACGTCAGAATTAATAATTCTACGACTATCTTTATGTTTTGCAAAGAAACGAAAAACATAAATTGGCAAATACCAACGGTACTAAACATTCTTTTAACAACTATCAAACAATTGCATATCTTAAGCCCATCATACCTTGAATGTTATTTCCTGCCTCGCTACCACTAGTTGAAGCAAAGTCCATTGTAAATTGATGATGCGTAATAGGCACATCATACGAACTTTTAAAGTCAAAATTACATCTTCTTATAGTTTCTGCTAACAGATTATGCATAATTGGAATATCATATAAATTTTCAAAATCAAAATTATATGTTCCGTCAACATACTCACAATTGATTGAACTGTGATTGTTCAAATCATAATCAACAGTTTCACAGTTAACATGTCGATAACATTCCTATCCTTACTACAAATGAATGGCCCATACTGATTGTGAATTCTCAACAATAAAGTAAAGGAACATCGTAAAGCTCATAAGAAGAAACATCACTATAATTTGAATGATTAGTAATTTGTATATATCTTGTTCTTTTCCTCATAGCTTCATTTGGCATTGCATCTATACAATATACACAACATACAATTTAAATTTACGAAACCTATATATTAATTTAATATCTCCTACCCTCAATAGTTGACTTATAAGTACCAAAAGAGAAAATTATTCTTACTATCTAAGTACAAAGTAAATATTTTTCAAGAAACGAAAAATAAACCATAAGTATCTTAACAATTTATTGTACATACTTGTCTGCATAAACAAAATACACAAAAGGGGAAGAATAGCAATAAAATTTCTATCAAAGTAACAAAGCAATGAGAATATAATAAAATAACCTAAAGAGAAAAAAATAAAAAAAAATGGGAAGTTATTTATAAATATTGTAAACTCACAAGTAAACAAATATATCCAATTTCAAATGACTGAAAACTCCAAGCATAGAATTCAATAACATGAATGACCAAATTTGAGCACCTGAAACAATAAAAGAAAACATTACAATTAAGTAATAGACAATCAAACAATTTCAAATCAAACTGAAATAAAACTAAAGAACAAAATGCTAAAATCAAACACAAAATTTTAAACCAAGTAGAAGATGTCATTGTTTTCTTGATATGGCTAAAAAGAGAATAGAAAAGTAAAATGATAACAAAAGCTAACAACACAACTAAACACTGTAACATTAAACCCTAAACCATACCTTAAACCACAGAAAAATAAAAAACACCAAATCAAAGAATGATAAAATAAAAGGAAAATAAAAAGTAATCATAAGGAGAAAATATCACCTGATAAACTAATCAACGAAAATAGCCTAGAGTAGAGAAAAAAGAATAACAAAACCTTACAACACATACTAAAACCCTGGACCATACCCTAAACCACAGGAAACCAAAAAACACCAAATCAGATAATGGTAAAATAAAAGGAAAAAAATGTAATCATAAGGAGAAACTATCACCTGATAAATCAATCAAGAAAGAGAGCCTAGAACAGAGAAGAAAGAAAACCTTAAATCATCTAAGAATACTTTGCAAACTAATATACAAATGTTTTTGTACTTTTTTAGAAGAGGAAAAAAAAGAACCGGTCATAGAGCTATAAAGGCAAGTAAGCAGTTAATAGACTTTTTGAGAAAAGGAATAGAAAGGATCAATTATCATGCAGTGAACCCAAGCAATCGATTAATAAAGTTCTTTAGAATACAAAGTCAAATCAGGAGACAAATCACTGACATGTTCTTTTTTTTTTTTTACATTAATATGTGCAAAATGACATCATTTTCAAACAGTAAGCAAACCCTAAAACCATCAATCTTACAACCAACTTTATCGACTAAAAATGATGACCAGCAACTAGCAACAAACCGACCACCTCAATCAAACTTTAAAACAAAACCCTAAACGCATCATTAAAACAACTGCCTTCTTCTTGTAACTTTTACGACCAACACCTACCTGGCAAACCTGATAACCCATCATCCTCAATCCTCTTCCCTCTTTTCTTCTCCTAACCAATTTTGTTCAACAAAAAACCAAACCCATCCTTCCACAAATAAATAGAACCCCAAATACCATGTTTTTTCCCATCCAACCCCACTAGCCACCCTTCTAAAGCCCTTCCTTCCTCTATCCTCCTCCCTCTTTCTTTGTTTCTTCCATTCAATTAAAGTACTTAATAACCAAAAAAGTAAAAAAAAAAAAGTGACAGCAAAGGAACCAAAAGATACATTGAAACTTACCAAACTCAACCCAAGCAACCCAAATGGTAAGCTCGAAAATGACGCCGTTATCAGCAACCCAGTAAGAGGGAAAAAAACTTCTAAACACACAAAACGATGATGTTTTGCAACACGAGGACAAAAGAAAAAGACATGGCCCTCCAATTGAATGACATTTGTTATTCAATTAGAGGCTCAATCAAGGGCAATTTAAATAATAGCTTGTTGGGCTACTTTTATATATATAGTATAGATATAGTATAACAAGTATACTACATAGTATACTTATTAGTATACTAATTAGTAAAAAATTATATATTAACAATATACTATATTAGTATATTAGTAAAATTATAAGTAATAATGTAATATGTGGTAACATAAAGTACATTATTAATATAATATTGAATCGATTTAAAAAACCAAAAAAGTTAAAAAATTTTGGTTAATTTGATTTTAACTGATTTCATCGACTAAAGGCAGTTGATTTAAAGTCCATTAAAACCCTTAAGTCAATTCGGTTCGGTTAATTTTTTTTGAAAAGTCAGTTAAGTCAGTTAACTGAATTAGCCATTTGATCCAAATGCTCACCCCTTTATAACCTCATTGTAATCAAAACATAGTCTAGAATCTGCCTCTCTTTGATGAATGCAAATTGATTGATCCTACCACATCTACAATCACTAACTTCATCTAGTTTGCAAGAACCTTTGCTAGGATTTTATAGACACTTTCCATAAGGATAATTGGACTATAGTCACTTAAACTAGAGGGATTCGAGCATTTAAGAACTAAGGTCATTAAGGAAGAGTTGATACCTTTTTCGAAAGAATTACTTGAATAAAATCCCTCCATAAACTTTATAATTTCTCCTTTCACCTCACTCCAATAGCATTTGAAGAAGTTAAGGTTAAACCCATCCGATCTAAAGGCTTTATTGGCATCACATGTATCAATGGCATTCTAGACCTCTTCTTCTGTAAAAAGGCATTCTAATGTGGCTACCTACTGCTCTGTAAAAACTTTGAAGCTACAGTTTTCTAATAGAATATATTCTCAAAGTAATTCCCAAAAACGTTCTTCACCTAATTTGGTTACTTAAACACATGGCCCTTGACCACAATTTTGTGCAAAAAGTTGACCCCTTAAGTTAACTTTTTTTAAGTAAGGTAAAAAAATGTACCTATTATTAAGAGAAGTGCTAAAATGTGACTACGTACTTGTGCTAAAAATGATTTAACAAGTTCCAATTTAACCCCTAAACTGGTAATTAAACAAATAATGTTGCATTAAAAGGAAATTTTCCATGTCTTCAATGCATCAAAAGTTCAAGCTAAAAAATATTATATTTGGTGAATTGTCGTATATATTATATACCTTGGAGACTATTGACTCGTTAATCAGCAAATTAAAAGTAAAAAAAAGGGTAAAATACCCTGACCCTCTTAAATTTTAATCAAAATTACACGGAGGTCATTAGTTTTCGAAATGGACACTTTGCCTCAAAAAAATTTTTTCGCTAGACATGTAGGTCCAGCCGTTAGTCAACTATTAGTATTTTTGTTAACTTGTTGACATGGTAAGGGTAGAAAGATAATTTTACCCTTGATTAATTTTTATAATTATAATTATATAATTTTATTATTTTTTTATTAATTAAAAAAAGAAAGCTCCCCATTGGGGAGAACATGAGCTCCCCTGAGGAGCTCGATCAGGGCTCTCGATTTGGTGCTCTCCTCCTTTGGACCTTGGGAGCACTGGCCTGTGCTCTCCCTTCTTAGGGAGCTAAGGAGCATCAATCGGTGCTCCTTATTTTTTTTTTAAAAATAAAAATAATTTTTTAAATTAGTAAAAAAAGGTATTTTAGTTTTTCATTATTTTTGCTAACGGTGTTTGTAATTTTGCAGCGGGGTGTTCATTTCTAAAACTAATGGACCTTTGAGTAATTTCGATCAAAACTTAGGAGGTAAGGGTGTTTTGCCTAAAAAACAAAAACTTCACATACTCACACACACATGTGTGTGTGTGGGTATACACATGTGTATATCAAAACTTTAAATTTGTCATTATAAAACTTAAGTGTATTTATTATTAAAGAATTTAAAAGTTTTTAGGGTTGTTTATTAATGAAATGATAGTCTTTAAATATTTGATAGTTTATTTAATCTATATACATAATATTATTAACAAATATAAATACAAAAATACTTGGGAAGAAGGCTACTTACAATGGGCTATAAATAATGCTCAAAATGTCACTGTAAGGAAGCAAAAGAGAAGAAAAGAAAAGAAAAAAAGGCAGCATTGCCAGTCGTTGCTACTGTTCTAGACAAAAATTCTCCTTTTTTTAACATCATGCAAAAATCTAAAGATGATTTAACTATTGCATGTAGGGATAATGTTGATTCAAATATAGGTAATAAGTGTGCTAAGGTGGCTGAAAGCAGTGGAAAAAATATCCCCATAGTGTGGGAAGAACCAAGTGAGGGTGCGGTTAATGGAGAAAATCTATCTTTTCCCAGGTTTTGGCAGCAAGGATATTGAGGTTCATCCTTTTGCTTCTAGACGTAGGAAATCAGACAGTGATTTCTCTTATGCTCCAACAGTGAACTGTTATAATGAATTTAAAGATATTAAGGGAAAAGATAGAATGGATGAAGAAGATTTTATCTCTATATATTTACCTGCAAAGACATATTCATGATTAATTCTCTAATATGGAATGTTAAGGGGATTTCAAGTAAAGTGATCCAAAGACGATTAAAAAAAATTAAAGTTCATGCACAATATTAAAATTTTAGTTATTTTGGAACCAATGGTTAATGCTACAAAAATAGAATTTTTTAGAAGAAAGTTGGGTTATGAAGTGTTATTAGCAATTGCTATAAAAAAATACGGTTGTTTTGGTCGCATGAAGTTTCCTGTGAAATAATGTTTGATCATATTCAGTGCTTGCTTGTTCATTTATCTCTTCCTTGGTTACTTACTTCCATTCATGCCTTCGTTGTTTGTGCTAA
This sequence comes from Theobroma cacao, assembly GCF_053813885.1. Classification (NCBI taxonomy): domain Eukaryota; kingdom Viridiplantae; phylum Streptophyta; class Magnoliopsida; order Malvales; family Malvaceae; genus Theobroma; species Theobroma cacao. The sequence continues at coordinate 12,326,493 of NC_142639.1, forward strand.
ATGTACAAGATTATTGAGAAAAGAATTATGGGACTGCCTTATGAATATATCTGTAGACATACAAGAACCTTGGATGGTAAAGGGTGATTTTAATGTGATGTTGAATAGGGATGAAAGGCTACATGGTGCGGTTCTGCAAGATGGTTCAATGGAGGACTTTGCTATAGCTTTGTCACATTGTGGATTGATGGATGTAGGCTTTGAAGGTAACAAATTCACATGGACAAATTTTCATATGTTCCAAAGATTGGATTCGGTAGTTTATAATCATCACTGGGTAGCTTATTTCTATATTACAAGAATCCAACCTTTAAATAGAGATGGTTCAGATCATTGTCCTCTTCTAATTTCTTGTTCAAATTCTTCTTTGAAAGGTCATTCTTCATTCTGTTTTATCCATGCATGGGTGAAACATTATGATTTTCTAAGGTTTGTTGAAAGAATCTAGAAGCTCTCTATACAAGGAATAGGTATGCAAGCTTTTTGGTTTAAGCAACAACTTTTGAAGAAGAATTTAAAATGGTGGAACAAGTCAGTTTTTGGAGATATTTTTGGCAACGTACGGGTAGTATAGAAACAAGTAGAGGATAGTGAGATTTTGTTTCAACAAGAATATTATATAGTTAATATAAAGCATATGTAGCGTTTGTACGCAAAACTTAACCATCTCCTGAGCATTGAAGAAAATTTTTGGCAACAAAAGTCTGGGGTTAAATGGTTGGTCAAAAGTGAAAGAAATACAAAGTTCTTTCATATGAAGATGTGGAAAAAGAGAGTGAAGAATAATATTTTCCGAATCTAAAAAAATGATAGGATTTTGATTGAAGACCCGGCTTTAATTCAATCTTCAACAATTGAATTTTTTACCTCTTATGAAAGCAGAAGATTGTGATTTTGCCAGGTTTGACTCATCTTTAATTCCTTGCATAATTTTTGATGATGATAATAATTCACTTTGTACAGTGCCTAGATTACTAGAAGTTAAAGAAACAGTTTTTGGCATTGACAAAAATAGTGTGGTAGGACCAGATGGATTTTCTTCTTTCTTTATCAACATTGTTGGGACGTTATTGCAGAAGATCTCTTAGAGGCAGTGACTGATTTTTCAATAAGGCAATTTTCCCCATGGCAGTGACTTTTACAACATTAGTATTGTTACCTAAGAAACCCAATGCATTATATGAAGTGAGTTTCGTCCAATTAGTTTATGTATTGTTTTAAATAAGATAATAACTAAGCTATTGGCGAATCACCTGGATAATATTTTACCTTTAATTATATCAGACAATCAAAGTGGTTTTGTTAGTGGCAGACTTATCAGTGATAATATTTTATTAGCTTAGGAGTTGATTAGCAAAATTGATCATAAAGCTCGAGGAGGTATTGTAGCTTTAAAGGTTGATATGCTGAAAGCTTATGATCTCTTGAATTGGGATTTCTTATATTTGATGTTGAGATAGTTTGGATTTAATAACCAATGGGTTGATATAATGAAGCAATGCATTTTTAATTGTTTTTTTTGTTGCTGATTAATGGTAATTCTGTTGGTTATTTTAAATTAGATAAAGGCTTGTGCCAAAGAGATTTTATTTCTCCTTTATTATTCATCTTGGCAACAAAATATTTATCTAGAGGTCTAAATAATCTTTGTGCTTAGTATTGCTCTTTACATTATCATGTGGGTCGTTCTATGATTATAAGCCATCTTGCTTTTGTTGATGATGTAATGATCTTTACCAATGGTAGCTAGTCAACTTTGTAGAAAATTCTTGATTTTCTACAAGAAATCAAGAATTTTCTGTAAGATTATGAGCAGATTTTTGGGCAACATGTGAAACATCAAAAGAGTTGTTTTGCACAACCAATAATACTGCAAGTTCAAGAAGACATATTATTTCTCACGTCACGAGATTTATGCATAAAGTCCTACCTATTACTTATTTAGGAGCTACACTGTATAAAGGTGCTAAAAAGGTACACTTATATGATTCTCTTGTTACTAAAATACGTGATCATATTACAGGTTTGGAGAACAAAGCTTTGTCACTAGGTGGCCACACCACCCTTTTAAGGAGTGTTCTCACTTCTTTGCCTATATACCTCCTCCAATTGCTTAAGCCTCTGGTTAGTGTTATTAAAAAAAGTGAGAGGTTGTTTAATAATTTCCTATGGAGTGGTTCCACAGAATGCAAGTGGATTCATTGTATAGCATGGAATGAGATTGCATTATCTTGCTCAGAAAGTGGTTTAGACATTAAAAGCTTGAGGGATGTTTTTGAGGCTTTTATGGTTAAGCTATGTAGGCATTTTTGAACTTGTAACAGCCTTCGGACACAATTTATGAGAGCTAAATATTGTGGTGGCCAAACAACCCCAATATGTCTCAGCTAAACTTCATGATTCTTAAGCTTGAAAACATATGATAAGAGGTTACATTGTTACAGAACAAAATATTAAGTGGCGGATTGGTAAGGGAGATTTACTTTTTTGGCAAGATTATTAGATGAGAGAGCATCCACTAGTAACATTTTTTCCTTCCTTTATTTCTTCAATGACTAAAGTTTGTTATTTGTATAACAATAACAATTGGGATGTGGAAAAACTTAAACCTGTGTTACCAAATTTTGTGATTGATGATATTTTGAGGATGCCCTTTGAAAGCTCTAAGGAAGATGTTGTTTATTGGGTACCTACATCAAATGGAGATTTCACCACTAAGAGTGCATGGGAATTAATTAGATAATAGCAACCAATTAATCATTTGTGTAAGCTCATATGGAATAAAAGTGTACCTCTCATTGATTCATTTTTCTTATGGAGGATGGTTAATAATTGGATATTGGTGGAGTTGCGGATGAAAACTAAAGGTATTCAATTAGCTTTTAAATGCTTATTTACAATTTCGAAGAATCACTACTGCACGTTCTTTGGGATAGTCCTGTGGCTAAACAGGTTTGGAATTATTTTGCAAAATTCTTCCAAACCCATGTTATTAATCCTCAGAATGTTAAGCATGTTATTTGGACATGGTTTTACTCAAGAGATTACACTAAGCAAGGACATATTCGTATTTTAGTGCCATTCTTTATTTATTGGTTTTTATGGGTAGAATGGAATGATGAGAAATGCAAGGAGCTTGGTATGTAACCTAACAGGGTGATATGGCATATTATGAAATTATTGACGTAGCTATATCAAGGTAATCTCTTGAAAAAATCACAGTGGAAAATAGATACTCAAATTGCAAAATTATGGAGCTTTGAATTCTCAACAACACAGTGTATGCCGCCTAAAAATGTTAGTTGGATTAAGCCATTGGCAGGTGAAGTAAAGTTGAATGTTGATGGTAGTTCAAAGGAAAATTTTCAGAATGCAGATGGAAAAGGAGTACTTTGTGTTCATACAAATATGCTTATCTTTGGTTTTTTCTGAAAATCTTGGACCCATTAATTCTTTGAAGGTGAAATTATAAGCATTATTTAGAGGTTTACTTTTATGCTAAGAATATAATGTGTCCAAAGTGTGGATTGAGATGGATGCTATGGTAGAGGTTCATATGATTAAGAAAAGAAGTAAAGGATCCCATGATATACATTATTTGCTTGTGTCTATAAGAAATTGTTTACAAAACATTTCTTATAGAATTTCTCATATTCATCGAGAAGGCAATCAGGTTGCAGATTTGTTGTCAAACCATGGTTATTCACATCAAAATCTTCAAGTAATCTCTCAAGCTCAAGGTGTATTAAGTGGCATTTTAAGCCTAGACAAATTAAATTTGCCCTACGTTATATTTAAAAAACTGTAAAATAATAGTACTATTAATTTATTTTTTATTGTTCTTAGACTTATGTAAAAAAGTACTATTGCTTTACCTTTGCATTCATGATAAATTAATATCCAAGTAAAGCGATACCTTTGTTAGGCTATCTTTCTTCAATTACTAATATAAATTTGGAGGTAAAATTTATGTCTTCCTCTTTTTTTGTATCGTTTTATTTTATTAATAAAATTTTCGTAGGATAGTTGGGCCTCGCAAGAATTTTTCAATATTAAAAAAATAAATATAAATACAAACACTACAACATTTTGAGGCTTTGGCTGCATTTTTTTAGTTGCACTTAGATTAATACATTTAAATATTTTAAATAACACTTAAATATTTTTATGTAAATACACTAATAAAGTGTATTAAGCAAACAATTATTAGTGGCAGCTGAAGGGTTGAAAAAGAAAATCATTTTCTATTCATTCAAATATTTTTGTTGATTTTTGCCCAAACATGTCTCAATACTCTTTTCCCAAATTTTAAATCCTCATTCTTTTGTCACAAAAAAAAAAATTTGAATTTTTGATTTCTCTAATTCATAGCAACGAAATCATTTGACTCTCCCTCTCTTCAAATCACAATTTCTTAAAACCTCTCGAAAATTTCATCTGTCTCTAGGTTTTTCCCAATCAATTTCTCTTGTCTTCTCTCTTTCTCACTCTAGGGCTTTTGAATTTTAATAGAAATTTCATTGTGACTGAATGTGAACATAGAGGTTCCATGGAATTGGTACAAGGTGGCACTAGATGTGGAGGGAGGACGACATGGTGAAAATCTTCCATTTCATTTAAGTCATTGGAAAATGGTTAATTGCTGTAAACCCTGTTGGTATGAATTTTTTTTTTTTGGGTTTAATTTGGTTTTGCTGAATATGTTCAATAATTTGTTGGTATTCGGTTTCAGTTTACTGAATAGGTTCCATGCAAATCCTGTCCCCCTATATGAGTATGCTCAAACCAGTTTACTGATTTCTTGTTTCCTTATGAATTGGTTACACTGTTATATAGTTTTCTATTAAAAGTTCTAAGCTTATATCAATTTTCATTTATGTTATGTTCAGGACATAAATTTTGAAAAGTGAATTTGAATTTAATCTAGCATATAAAATGATGAGGACAAAGACAAGAATTATTCAAAAATGATCTTAAGCCTGAGAACTTCTTGTTTGATACTATTGACGAAGATGCTACCCTCAAGGCCACTGACTTTGGATTGTCTGTTGTTTACAAGCCAGGTTTATTCTCTTAAATCTTTTCCCCTGAGATTATTTCTCACTAGTTCCCAACTATGCTATGGACTTTCTTTGGTGGGGCAAGGGTTGGCCTTTTGATTTTGCATGTTTAGAAATAGTCAAATGCACCAATTTGGTTTTCAGTGATATGAGTAGTGTGATTTTAGTATCAGCTGGAATGTCATTTGATAAGTTTAGCTGCTTACAACAATACTTTTCCTTAGTGAGGAGGGAGGGCAAAAGAATGGGGAGATGGGGGTTAGTAACATTAAGGTGTGGCAAATAGGAGGAAAAAAGGAAATCTAACAAATGAACTGACTTGTAGGAGGTGGAAGTAGTCAGGGGAAGAATTACCTGGAATGAAACAGACTTAAGAATTGCCAGTAAAATAATTTAACTTGTTGAGAGTATGCCTTTTAATAGTTCAAATTGGATGAAAAGATATTATATAGCTAGGCTACCTAGTTTTTCAGTTAAGGCTTACTTGACTTTGTTAGGGTGTAAGGAGAGAGGAATGACATGCATGCACTTATGCCCATGCAATAATTTTTTGACAACCCAAACGACAAACTGAACCATGTAAATTTTGTATATTCTTTCTTGATAGTTAAAATGGTTTATGAAGATATTCTGTATATTCTTTTATGGGGAAATTTTTTTTTTGGCCCTTGAAAACAAAGTGTTTTTGAAAATAACCTTCCAGATAAATTTAACTGTTTTTAGCCACTAGAAGAAATTTTAGGACAAAAATGCCCTTAATGAGACATCTTCGGTGACGCGCACTCTCAAACAGGCAAAAAATTAAAAAATAAATATGCAAGGAGTTCCGAACTTCTACTTTTGTGTAAAACATCCAATTTTTTCCCCAGAAGCTTGTGTAAAACAAAATAATGGTTTTTTAGATATTTCGGACATGGCATTCAGAAAATATGAAGGGTGATATTAAATCGAACGAGAAACCGGTTGTGATGAATAGAAAGCTTCGAGAATGATGTGAAACTAGAAATTCTTGATACGGTGGTGAATCGAAAGGAGAAAGATGTGAATTTGAAGCAGGAAATGGTCGTGCTACAACAGGCCATATGGTCTGTGTGACAGCAAGGTTTAGGGTTTGTGAAACGGAGTGGTGGGAATGTGCGACACGGCATGGTGGGAATGTGTGACACATCATGGTGAGAATATGTTATATGTGTGTGACACGGTAAGGTATAGAGTTTGTGACACGGTATGGTGGCAATTATACTTGTCAAAATGGGCCTAGCCCTATGGGCTGGCCCATTTTTTATAAAATATGGGGTGGGTTGGGCTTAAAAATTTAAGCCCATATTAAACATCGGGTCTAAATGGGCTAGCCCACCAAATCAGACGGTTGGGGTGGGCCAGTCCTATGGGTCAAAAAAATTAATAATTTTATATATTTAACTATATAAAATTAATAATTTAATTACTAATAATATTGCTTATTTTATATATTTCAATGTGTTTAATCTTTACTTATCAAATTAATAATTTTAATTTATGAATTAAATCATAAAATAATTTTATTAATAGAAAATTTATTAAGTAAAATTATAAAAATAATTTTTTTAAAAAAATAGGCTGGCCCAACCTAATCCATGGGCTATCAAGAGGTGGGCTAGGTTGAGGTTTTAATGCCCATATAAAAAATGGCCTGGCCCGACCCAACCCATATTTTCTTAGCCCACAAGGGCTTGGGCCGGGCCAACCCATATTGACAACTCTAGTGGCAATGTGTGATACGTTATGGTGAGAATATGTGAGACGGGTGTGTCATGACAGGGTTTAGAGTGTGTGACACGTCAGGGTGATAATGTGTGAGACGGCACGGTGAGAATGTGATTGGGGTGTGACACTACAGGGTTTAGAGTGTGCGACAAGCCATGGTCAGACGTGTGACATGGCAGGGTGATAATGTGTGAGATGACACAGTGAGAATATGTGACACGATAGGGTTTAAAGTGTGTGACACGCCATGGTCAGACGTGTGACACGATAGGGTCATAATGTGTGAAACGGCACAGTGATAATGTGTGACACGGGTGTGACATGGTAGGGTTTAGAGTGTGTGACACACCATGGAGGGAATCTGTGACACGACAAGGTGATAATGTGTGAGATGGCACAGTGAGAATATGTGACACGGGTGTGACACGATAATGTTTAGAGTGTGTTACACGCCATGGTCAGAACGTGTGACACGGCTGGGTCATAATGTGTGAAACGACATAGTGATAATGTGTGACACAGCTGTGATACGGTAGGGTTTAGAGTGTGTGACACGCCATGGAGGGAATCTGTGACACAGTAGGGTGATAATGTGTGAGACGACACGGTGAGAATATGTGACACAATGTGACACGGTAGGGTTTAGAGTGTGTGACATGCCATGTTCAGACGTGTGACACAACAGGGTCATATTGTGTGAAACAACACAGTGATAATGTGTGACACGACAAGGTTTAGAGTGTGTGACACGCCATGGAGGGAATCTATGACATACCAGGACGATAATGTGTGAGACGGCACGGTGAAAATATGTGACACGAGTGTGACACGGTAGCGTTTAGAGTGTGTGACACGCCATGGTTAGAACGTGTGACACGACAGGGTCATAATGTGTGAAACAGCACAGTGATAATGTGTGACACGGCTATGACACGAGAGGGTTTAGAGTGTGTGACACGATATGGAGGAAATTTGTGACACGCCAGGGCGATAATGTGTGAGACGGCACGGTGAGAATATGTGAGACGGGTGTGACATGGCAGCGTTTAGAGTGTGTGACACGCCATGGTCAGACGTGTGACACGGCATGGCTTGAACGTGTGACACTCCATGGGTTGAATATGTGACACGCCATGGTGTGAAAGAAGGCGGGCAAATGATGAGGAAGGCGTTTGAACTTCCACTGAATGAATGAAATGAATATAAAATGCCATTTCATTTTAATTAAATATTTTTTTAAAATCGTAAATGTCTGTGTGAAGGAAGTTAGAGAGTTTCATTCATTCCTCATTTCAAAAGGTAGCAGAAAGTTCAACTTCGTTCTTTGCAAGTTTAACTACATCACAGGCACAATGTCGGTTATCAGTGAAGAGGTCAGTTAGTCTAAAATTAATCTTTCTTCTATTCGTTGATTTTTTGCTGGGTTGGTTTGATATGTTGGTGTTTTTTGCACTTGTTATGCTTTGCTTAAGCTGTTTTCTTCCTGGTTTTTCTTCTATTCGTTCTTTCTTTAAATTGTTATGCTTTGCAATTGATATGTTGCTTAAACTGTTTTCTTCCAAAGTGTTGAAGGGGGTCCGCGTCTGCATATGGCTTGTTGTAGGTTAACTAGTTTTTTGAGTTTTTAGCCTGTCACGGCTGTTCCTAGCATGTTGTGGGTTAACTGATTTTTTGGATTTTTAGCGTGTCACGGCTGTTCCTGGCATGTTGTGGGTTAACTGAATTTTTGGGTTTTTGGCGTGTCACTGCTATTCCTGGCATGTTGTGGGTTAACTGGTTTTTTGAGTTTTTATCATGTCACGGCTATTCCTAGCGTGTAGTGGGTTGACTGGATTTTTTGGTTTTTAGCGTGTCACGACTATTCCTGGCATATTATGGGTAATTGGATTTTTTAGGTTTTTGGCGTGTCACGGCTATTCCTAGCCTGTTGTGGGTTAACTGGTTTTTTAGGTATTTAACGTGTCACGGCTATTCCTGGCATGTTGTGGGGTAACTGAATTTTTAGGTTTTTGACGTGTCACGACTGTTCTTGGAATGCTGTGGGTTAACTGGTTTTAGGATTTTTTGCGTGTCACGGCTGTTGGTGTAACGAGTCAATAATTACAGTGACTGACGTGTCACGAGACTAATATGCATGGCATGTCACGAGACTGATATGCATGGCGTGTTACAACATTTTACTTGATATGCATGGCATGTAACAACATTTATTTCTTTCTTCAGTATACCTTGTTTCCACATTATGGGTTAACTCACTCGTGCATGTGTGCCATGTTTTGCAGGTGCAGTCTAGTCAGTATGAGGATCTTGATAGTTTGCTTCTTGTGCCACGGGAGAAGTGGGCGTTCAATGTCCCTATCACCTCTCTTTGTAAGTGGTCGCAACTGCATTACATCAACAAGATTCTCCAAGAGAAAAGGGAATACGATGCAGTGAAGCGTACATGTTTCGGAATGCTACTGAATGTATATCAATAAGGCTACTTCAGCACTGGTCTCTTGCATAACATCATGATTTGTCAAATTAATGAGCCAAAGGCAATGGAGCACAAACTATGGTTTGCCATTAGCAAGAGCAAGGGGTGGATATCAAAGTAGGAGTTCTACCTTATCACTGGACTGAAGTTTGGTCCAATGCTCGATGTGTTCATACAACCATACGAGGTTATTGTGGATGAAATTCATGCCAAATACTGGAACGGCAACAGAGCATTAAGCTGCAAGAGTTGCTTGATACTTTCCTCAGAGGCAACTTTCAACGACCAAGTGACTTGACCAAGATGGCACTTGTCTTTATCGCGAATAGCATTTTATTTGGTCAAGAGTACCGTAGACAGGTGACACCTTGGCTATTGTCATTGGTGGAGGACATCGACGTTTGGAATGCCTTCCCATAAGGTCACTATGTTTGGAGGCTAAACGAGGACTACCTTTTAAAGGGTTCAAAATGCCTACCTCAAACTCGCAAAAGGCTACTCGTTTACGGTACAACATTTACGGATTCACGTGGGCGATGTAGGTACTATCACTAAACATTTATCCGTTTCGTTTAGACATAAAAATTTATGGTTGCACTAGTTTATCATTTTCAGTTTGATAATGTTACATTTGACTTGCAGTTCTAGGCAATGGAGGTAATTTCGACCTTTCGAAAAATAGTTGCCCCCTCTACTCCGAAGGACGTCTACCCACGTATGTGCAAATGGCAATGCAATCAAAAGTCGAAAGACTTTTACAAAATAGTTGAGAAGTTGGAATCATCTAAGCAAGTGAGTGAACAACTACTAATTTCTGTTGTGTATTTGTATAATAATTTTGTCTAAAATTTAATCACAATCCCTATTTTACAGTTATGGGCAGTCAAGACCTTAGAGCCCACCCCAGATGCGGCTAGTCGAGAGTATTTTGTGGACATTGATGTCCCATTATCTGAGGGCCACCAGTAATTACCAATAGGGCACTTGGAGGATCGGCTAGACTGAACTTAGGTGCTCAGGAAAAGAGGAGAAAATTAAAAGAGAATAGAGCCACTGGTGGCATGAAGCTGAGGCGTACCGTCTCTGCTTTAGTGGATGAGCTGTTGGGCCCTAAGTTGATGGAGGAAAGGGACGACCATGGCAATGGTAGTGAACAGCCGGTAAGGATAGTTCTAACAATTTGTGTTCAACAATTTCATATATGATTATTGAATAACATATCTGTGTTTGCAGTTGGACCATACGACAACAGCTTCTCAACCACCGACAGGTCCTCCTCAGACGCACACTGTTAACGAGCCATCAGTAAGATCGGTTGTAACAGTTTGTGTTCAACTTTTCTACATATGTTTATCGAGTAACAAGTAATTTCTGTCATTGTAGTTGAGGGAGGCGACGGTAGCTCCTCAATCACCGATCGATCCTGCTCAATCCCACAGTGGTAACGAGCTGCTAGTATAGATTTTAAAGTTCTAACGGTTAATGTTCAATAATTTCTTATATGATTATTGAATAACACAGTAATATATGTTATTGCAGTTGACCCATTCGACAAGAGTCAATGATGGAGTAGTCACGAAGCGTCAGTTGCAACGGATCGTGTACCGGCATAAAAAAGACATGTCAGAGCTGAAGGCTGCGATTCAGTCATTGACTCTAACCATGCAGACGTTTGAAGATCGTGTCATTGCTCGTATTCTAGAAGGCCTGAAATCACAAGTACAATATTCTATCTTCACTCATATATTGGTCGTTTATGTTTAGTAGGTGTAGTTATATTTTTGTTCTCAGTTGATGGTTTGTGGTATTTTATGAGCTAACAGATTTTCCCATTTGTCTCGTTCTGTAGGATGACCTTTCATCTCACGATGTTGGTGAGGATGACGATGATGCTGGTTATGGGTAGCATGATGAAGCTGCTGTTTACATTCACGATGATGTTGTTGGCCATGACGGAGATGATGCTATGGCAGGGGATGTGACCCTTCAATAAGATGATGCTGAAGAAGTCCATGTTCCTTAGGCTAATTCGATTATCGATGCATCTACGGGAGGGGAGGGGGACCTTCACTCACTCGTGGCTGAAGGAGTCCATGTTCTTGAGGCTGATTCTGTTATCGATGCATTTACGGGAGGGGAGAGGGACCTTCACTCGCTCGTGGCTAAAGGAGTCCATGTTCCTGAGGCTGATTAGGTTATCAATGAATCTACGGGAGGGGAAAGGGTTTTTCACTCACTCGTGGCTGAAGGAGTCCATGTTTATGAGGCTGATTCAGTTATTGATGCATCTGTGGGAGGGGAGGGGGACCTTCAGTCGCTCGTGGTTGAAGGAGACTTTCAGAGGCCTATGCAGTAGTCGAGGCAGCATTAGGAGGGGATGGAAACCTTGCATCACTTCAGGCTGAAGGGGACACGGTTGTTGTTAGCAAAGTCTAGTGTCCATCATCGTGCAGCACAAATTTTAGACCTAACTGAGATGGCACGGGTCAAACTGACTACCAAATACATGTCAAGTTCGTACGTCGACCCCTCAGCGAGCCGTCGGGATATGAAGGACGCATTGGTGGAAGCATACGAAGCTTTCAAGAAAGACAAGTGTGCGAGGTAAGCTCATAAATAACATTGTAAATCTTGTTTTTTAACGAAACATTAATCCACAAGGCTTCTAAAATTCATTCTGTTACATATGCAGGCGTGACGTCGGGATCTTAGGGGATTAAGGTTCTGAAATTTTCACAACATTAGAGGATCCCAAAGAAGAAATGAGTAGTGAACATGAAAACGCATGCCTTAGCGTACTCTGTAAGCGGATGACAGGGCCGAAGTCGAAGCTGTACACTACCCGTGCATGCGTGGTTGACATGATATTCTTCGTAAGTTTATCTGAAAATTTTTTAATTTTGAAAACACTAAGTTTTTGATTGCATTAAGTGTAAGCTAATGTATACATGCTTCACAGGACACCATCCATCTGCTACACACCGCATTTCCAATTGAAGATGCCCGGTCCACGATGGAAATTTCGGATGAGTTGCCAGGGTGCATGGAGGGTGAGAGGCCGACATACGGCAAAAAATGGAAAGATGTTGATTTCATCATCGCACCTTGCAATGTCAGTGGGCATTGGGTGGTAACGAAGATTGACTTGGTGAGGTGGATGATTAAGGTGGTGGTCTCTGCAAGAACTTCGGATGCTAAGGATAACGGAGTGAGTGCGGCTCAGATGACACCCCTTACGACTTTTATGCCAATCATATGCCACCAAGCCGATTATTTCAACAAAACACGTCAAAAGATACGGGATTTGACGCCGATGCCATTGAAAATCTATTTGCCAGAAGCTAAATTGCATCGATAGAACGATAGTGTCAGCTGCGGTATGTTCATGATAGGGTACATTGACGATATTTTACAATCGAAAAATATCAGAGTTAAGCAAAATATGATTGCAAATATGCGTCGTCAATACGCTCTAGAAATTTTTTCCAATAGTTGTGAGAATAAACCTTGAACATATCGGCCCTTGTATGTACATCAAATTTTTTGTATATACAATTAATTCTATTAATTTTAATATTTGTACATTTTATACATTACTTTCCCATTACTTCTTCTTGATCAATTCAAACATAATGCCGATAAATATCAAAAGTTTATGTAAATTTTTAAATTAATACTGTAACCACGTGGCGTGTCACCCCAGTGGGGCATGGTGTGTCACCCCACAAAACTGTAACAAGTCAACGTGTCACGCTAGAAGTCTGCATGCACTTAATGTGTCATCACAATTGGCCTGTGCCTTGTCACCCTACAAGACTGCAACAAGTCAGCGTGTCACGTCAGATGTTTGCATGCATTCAGCATGTCACCACAATTGGCCCGTGCCATGTCACCCTACAAGACTGTAACAAGTCAGCGTGTCACGCCATAAGTATGCATTCACTCAGCGTGTCACCACAATTTACCCGTGCTGTGTCACCCCACAAGACTGCAACAAGTTAGCGTGTCGTGCCATAAGTCTGCACGCATTCAGTGTGTCACCACAAGCATCTGCTTCCACTCAGCATGTCACCACAAGATGTCATTCACATCTACCAATTACAGCCTAATCTCAACCCCCACACTAGATGATCAAAACTGCCACATGTCATTTCTTTTATTAACTTAGCATAATTTAGATGAATTAATTTAATTTTATATCTCTTAGGAGATTTGATTGTAAGAACATAAAAGGTTAAATCAAATGAAATAGAAAGGAATTAAATCAAATCATTAATTGTTTAATACAAGTGGTAATAAAATATGAGAAATGGGGTAATAGTATAGAGACTTTGCAAGTCTATTCAGTGTTTAAAACTACAGACAAAATAAAATGAATACTTAAATAATATATCTACAAAATTAATAAATAAAATAAAGACTCATCTACAAGAGGAAACTAACAAACACTAAAAAATATGAATGAATGTAAGATACTGCAAGAGGAAATTGTCAGAAAGGTATTGCACATGGGTTACACATTTAGTTAGGCGGACAAGCTATCCTCATCCATAACACACCCTACATTTTTAGACATTGTCCTTCGTATTGGATAGTTGTTGCGTGTGTGATCGGTTTGTCTGCAACTTGAACATGCTTTGGGTCAGTGCACTTGTGGAGGCATCGATTGACTTGGAGATGGTGCCGAATTTGTGGATGAAACTGCAAATGGGGATGGGCAATTCTGTCTGTTATGCCCGTACCTCTTGCATTGCAAACATTTTTGTGCTCGATTGCCTTCACCAGCCGATGGAATCCTTCTCCTCCTAGGTCTTCCCGCTTGGCCTCTCCAAGTTGGTGGCAAGATGATAATTTGTTTCACATGAGGGGGGATGTCCCACTCACTAGGATGCCTTACTGGGCGAATGGATCCCGAATAATCCTCCACCAAAACGGTTGTCTTGTAGTAGTCAGCGCAGAATTCAATGGCTTCACGTTTGCATTTACTGAAAAATACAATAAACTCAATCTTCAAGCATAATGTAAATGCTATGTCAATTAGGGTTCAAATAAGAAATAAAGATATTCTGACCTTATTGCTGCAATGGCATGGCTGCATGGTAGTAAATCTATTTGGAACTAACAACATGAACACGTTTTCCTAGACAAGTTTACAAGTCCGTCCATCTTACTGTCTTTAACTTTGAACTCTACTCGATTGATAGGCTTAACTACAAAGCAACGTGCATCATTGAACCGTTTGCTTAACTGCTTGGCAACCCAAGGGTTGAGGAGAGTGGTCACCTTGACGGCCTCCTCGTACCAGTCATGGAACCAACACTGGAACATGTCTCTGATGAACTCGATCAAAACAGTGATTGGCATTTGTCTTGCATGCTTCAAGAATGAGTTAACACATTCCGCAATGTTGGATGTCATAATTTGGTATCACCTTGCCGGTGAACATGCACGTGCCCATCTCTCAGGCTTTATTCTCATAAGGTTAGCATGGGCTCTCACGTGAATCTGCTTGAGCTGGGTCATATGTCTATTGAAATTGGAAACCTTATAGCAATCTCGAGCAAAGGTGAAAATCATAGAAACGTCGTCGCATTTGAACTTGTTTTTAAAGTTTTTTTTCAAGTGGTAACCGCATAACCATGGTGTGCTTCTGGGTATGCATTTTGGATTGCTTTCTTAATGGCGAGATGCTGATCAGAAATGAACATAGTGTTTTCAAGACAACCAACCGCATCATGTAGCTAAGAAACCACGTCCACGAGTCTTCGTCCTCAACATGGCCGATGCCAAACGCAACTGGATATAAGCACTCGTTCGCATCTTTGCATACAACGACAAATAGAACACCCTTGAACCTGCCATTCAGATGTGTCACATCAATTACAACCGTAGGACGCATTACATCCCTAACCCCCCGAATACAAGCCCCGTATGACCTAAAGTAATATTTGAATCTTTCTACCTTATCAGTAGCCACTACAGTCACTGTGCCAAGATTTTCTTGTTTCAAAATATAAGAATACGAGGGTAGTAGTTGAAATGACTCCTCCGGGGGACCAAAAACAAGCCTCTCCGCATACTACTTCGCTTGTCAAGCCTTACCATACAAGCATTCCAATCCCCACTGAACGCTCATCTCATAAATTATGTCCTTAAGTCCTAATGCTACTCCATTAGCTCGAAACTTGTGTGACATAAGTTCACCAATTATCTTTGCACTCGTAGTTGGAAATCGCCCTTGCAAACCATCAACAATACAGGTGTGTACTTTGTGGAACGTCCGAACTTGCCAATATTCTCTTCTGTTAGGTAACTTCGTTGCACGCACACTGAACTTGCATGCCTTGTCCTTGCAACCAACTTCATAACGACTTTTACATGACCTTTTTACTCTTATCGCATACTTCTCTTTTAGAACATATATGTTCGAAACTCGTTTCAACTTGGCCTTCGATGAAAACATTTTTCCTTTGTATAAGCGATCATCGGCACATGTCGACTCCTCAATGGTAATTATTTGGAAGGAGAACCTTTCTGCACCTACATTTAGCCACGTACGAGATATCCCTGCATTTTCCCTTTCTTGATAACTGTCATCGAGCAATGTATCAGGGGAGCGAATCTCGTTCTCACCACCGATGGGGTTATTGTATATGAAGTCATCACACTGAACATCTCTTCAACACTTTCAACAGGTTCCGTCTCACCTTCAACATTATTGCAAATTGAAATGTCATTGTCATAAAGCCAGTCATCGTCTGAACTGTCATCATGCCATTGTTCAAGCCCATCAAGTGAATTGTCATTAAATCTATCTTCACCTGTAGCGAACAAATCCTCATTTCCCTCATCAGATGTAGTATTATCCTCTAGTGTCGCAGTGTCACCCTCCAACCTCACATTGTTGTCCTTAGGTGTCCTATTCTCATTTGACAATGGCATTACACACTCTACAGTTTCACTCGATCGTTGCATTTGTTGGACAGAAACAAGTAATTGGTTTGATGCACATCCTGATCGAAATTATGCAGCCAACTGTTCTGTGAATGTCGTCTGTCTATCGGGCTGCACAAACTCTTGTGCATACCTCAATTACCATTGTTGTGGGTTATGGACCGAATGCTGTGGTATATGTGAAGCATTGTAAATCTCATTTTGATTGAGTTGATTACCATGTTGTTCAACTTCTTCATGTGGCATAACATTTGTTTGGCATCCGTTAATGTTGACATACACAACCGGAACATTCCTCTGTTCTAGCAGAATTAATGCAACATTCTCATCGTCCTTGATAATTGGTCGTGATAGCTATCCGGTTGTACTGATCAATGCATGTAACTCAATCTCGTTAATTTCTGAGTTTACCCCAATAACATCTTTAACCAGCTTCATCAAGCTCACAAATGACAAATCACTCCTAACCCCCGCATTCGTGACTTACCACCCTTGTAAATGCCATCCATCCACTGACCACCATGTCTTATCACAAGTCGCACAATTGGAACCCCATTAAAATTTTGAAAAAAAAATTTGTCAATCATTTTACACAATACATGCCGTGTTCAAAAATTTGTCAGTCATGTTGTTACACGCCATGCATATAACGTAAAATGTGGTAACACGCCATGCATGTAACGTAAAATGTTGTAATACGCTATGCATATAACATAAAATATGGTAACACGCCATGCATGTAAAGTAAAATGTTGTAACACGCCATGCATATAACGTAAAATGTGGTAACACGTCATGCATGTAAAGTAACATGTGGTAACACGCCATGCATATAACGTGAAATATGGTAACACGCCATGCATATAACGTAAAATGTGGTAACACACCCTGCATATAACGTAAAATGTGGTAACACACCCTGCATATAACGTAAAATGTGGTAACACGCCATACATATAACGTAAAATGTTGTAACACGTTATGCATATAACGTAAAATGTGGTAACATACCATACATATAACGTAAAATGTAGTAACACGCCATGCATATAACGTAAAGTGTTGTAACACGCCTAAAATAACCAATGTCTTGACACGTTAAAATAACGCTAACACATGTTATAGATGCATGACGTGTAACAACTTTGGGCAATATTTCTAATCCATGTTCTAATTTACACCAAATGTTTAAAAAATTTAAGTGTGTTGCAGCAATAAATCCAATAACAGGTACCTTGATGTCATCTCTGCTATAGGGTCTGTTAATCTACGATAATATGGCCAAATGTGGATAGATAGACCATAGCCCGATGACGATGGTGCTCAACAGAGAGTTGACAGAGCTCATACAGTTCAGAGATCTGAGAGAGCCGACGACGATGGTGCTTAATAGAGAATTGGCAGAGTTGAGAGAGAAAGATGACCCAGCTCCAACAGTTGAGCATTTATTTTTATTTTTTTCTATTTTCTCTTTGGCGAGAGGGAGATAACTCAAACAACTGAGCATTTATTTGAAACGATGTTTTTAAAGGCATTTTGGTATACTCTTGCTTCTTTTTGGCTAGAAATAGATAACTTTATATGGGTGGTTATTTCTGAAATCACCTTATCACGAGATCCTTTTCTCACAATTTTTTCTTCTTTTATTGATGTTTTTACTAGGCTTATTGATGGCTTTTTTTTTGCTTTACTCTTTACAAATTGAGTGTTTTCTAAGATTTGGGAAATGATATTTTTTATCTTTATGCCATGGAACTTTATGCTTGATTCAGTTGTTGGTTCTTGTGATTTTTCTCATAAAATTTTCTTATTCTGTAGTTTAGCTTAGTGAAATGGTGGAAAAGGAATGAAATTTGATTTACAATTTCATGCTTTTACGTTGTTCTGGTCTTTTAAGATTTAAATAAACCTCATTTAAAATTAAGTAACATTGTCATATAAATCTATTTGAAATTCAAGTGTTATATTTTTTTCTAACCTATGATTTTTTTTGTTAATGAATAAACAGTGTAAAATATGATCCTTTTTGTTATTCGTTGCTTGTTGCAACAGATAATATCTTGCATATGATTATATACTTTCACATACTAGATTAGATCATATACATATATAGTTTAAGAACTACTATGTACATGTTGAACTTAAGAAAAAAGTGAAGTGATTTGGTGGATTTAAGGGTGAAAAAATATAGATTAACTATGATAATTACATAATTTTTCTATAATTCATGAAAATATTTTTTAATGCTAATTATTGATGTAATTAATGGCATTATGCAGGATTTACTTTAATTAGGATATGCCTATACTAAAATATAGATTTTATCTATTTTTTTAATTCATTGGAATTTAACTTTATAGGAAAATGATGTGGTATTTCCTACTTTCACTAATTTAAGACCCTCTAAGGATGCAAGTACCAACTTGTCTACTTCACTTGACTACGTAATTAAACTGTTTAATATAAATTTGGGTTCAAGTTTTCTAGTTTTTTGGAATCTTAGATTCATAACATAGACTCATCATTATTCCTTCAACATAATTATTTTGGTTCTTTGTTTTATGTCCTGCTTCTATTCTTTTAATTAGGCAGAAAATAATTAGGTAATTTATCTTTTATTTTTATTTTAGTATAACATTTTCTTTGTGATAACTTTTATTTGTCATTTTTTTTCCAGCGGAGAACTTTTGTTACAATGGCAAAGACTAAGCATCAAACATCAAGCACTATGCCAAATTTTCTTACAAGAGAGACTAGTTCATGCTCTTGCCCACAACAACCACAATACCACCCACAGCCACATGTTCCTAATTCTTAAGAAATTTATTCTCATTCCAAACAAGGACAACAATTTCCTTCTTTGACAAAACAACCTTTAAAGGTGTGAAAATAAAATATTGTTATTAGCCTTTTCATGTCCTTTTTCAGTGTTAGCATGAGTTTTTTTTTTTTTGCCATGTATCTTTGATTTAATAGCCAACTAACTCTTTGTTATTATATACTTGAAATGTACTCAAATATGCTTTAAACGTTGAAAAACATTTGACAAATGCTAAAATGCTACTGCTACTTTAGCCAATGTTGTGTTTTTTACTGCACTACTTACAACTAGAACTTGGAGTTACCAGATAGCATACCATCACTATACTCTTATCTTTGGGAACTTTGTTCTATTGGTTATCTATATTTTCTACTTCCAAGTGAGAATCTCTGGTATATATTGTAAGTGTTCTTGCAAATGAGGAAAAATAAATTTTTGTTAGTTGGTCAATGAATATGCAGGACTGCTTGCATTTTAGTATGCTTTGTCTCATATTACATTATGAATTGCTTGCTTATAATATTATCTTGCAAATTAATCTTTGCTGGGAACTACAATGACAAATGGTTGGAGAATGTACAAACAAATATTTACAAAAAGGAATTGGAGACAAGAAGAGAGAAAGAGAGAGACTACTAAAGCTACTTGTTGATATTGGAGGCTAGAATTAGATGATCATTCTTAATGAAACCTTTATTGTACAAATTATAAAGACCTTTATATTTGAGCCACTAGTTACTGCAATTTGATTTTATGATTTGTGAACATCATAAAACTTGTTACAATTTGATTTTATGATTTGTGACCTTATATTAGAAGATTTATGTGTTTTTATCTTATACTTTTTAGCAGCATATTTTATATGCTACCATATAATTTAAAATTGCAGTCATATAATTTAGGGCTGCATATTAATTTTGCTATTGAATCCAATAAAAATGTGCAACCATACTTTTCCATACATTGGTTAAGGTTGCACTTTTTCTAATTGCAGCCTTAACCTAAGGTTGCATATTTTTTATCAATGACTATAATTTTTTTTTACAGCCAAAGGTCAAAAATGTTGTAGTGAAAAATGTTATCATATAAACAATGTAGATACTTGATTTTGGTTAATACTTACTCTCTAAAGAATTATGTTACAACATAATATTGTACAAAGAACAACCTGAACAAGTCAAATGCTACTTCACACAAAATAACTAGAACAAGTGAAACGCTACTTCACGCAGAACAACTAGAACAAGTGAAGTACTACTTTAAGCAGAACAACTAGAATAAGTAAAGCACTATTCTTTATGGAACAACTAATACAAGTAGAACAGCTACTTCGAATATAATAACCACTTCACTTGGATGACAGTGAAAGTAACTCGGAATAAGTGGCAGGGTTCATGGGTTACTTTCATTTTGGGATGTTCCGGAGAGTTTGGCTTGGTGGCTTAGATATGGAGGTAGTTAAGAGGCCTTCCTCTTAACCTTTTCCTGAAGTGCAAGTTTTTCACCTTCCTACCTTGATTTCGTATATTTGTTCTCATGCACCTTCTTCTCTTGTACTTGTTCACGTATAGCTTCTTTTTTTGTACCCTTTCAAGTATACCTCTTTTCTATTACCTTTTACTTGAGAATAAGTCTTATTACATCCAATTACAATAACGGTTACTCACATTAATGTTTTTCATAATAATGTCATTCATTAGGCACATTAAAGCCTATGCTTGAGTAACCGCTACTTTTAGCACTATATATAGAGCCTCACAATTTATTTCGGGGGGCTCTTCTCCTCCTTAACACAATCTCCTCTAGAGCTTCTCTTTCTACTTCTCTTATATTCTCTAATTCTCTTTTTATTGTCTTCCACCTGCCACGACACTCAGTACTTCAAGAACTACTCCAATCTTCCTCTCTGCTGCCTTCGGCGCATCTTTTTACTTGTTTGCAATGCTTTCTCACCCTATCACAAGAACCCCATTTACATTTTGGTGACTCCACTGATGAGGAGTGATTGCATTAAGTAAGACTTTTACTACTACAATTTCTTGTTACTGAAAAAGATGGAGAGTTCCACTGGCAACCAAGATGCACTTGTTCCTTCTTACATTCAGGATCTAATAAGAATGATCCAAGCTTCTCAAGAGAGGATGCAAACATTGGAGGACAATAATAGGCGAATGATCGATACTATATCTCAACTCGCATCCTCTACTGTCACCACTTTTCAAGCCCAACTTGTGCACCTTAATGAGAGTGTACCTGACGAAGTCACTCTTTTAGTTTTAAACACTAAGGGGAATGAAGGAAATGGAGAAAATGCAATTAATGTGGATGTTTGGGGAGAAGTTCTTCTTTTCTACTTAAAATAGTATCAAAAGTCCAGATAAGACCTCATGGAATACATCCAACACTTTAGAGAAAGGGTGTTAGACATACAAGAGTCTCATGATGAGAAGGAGTTGGTGACGGTTTGCATTCAAAAAATGTTCAACCAGTGTAGGCTACACTTGGAGAATTTACCTCTTTCAACTTTTACTACCTTGGTGGAAGCAGCACGAAGAACCAATAATACGGTTCTCAAACAAAAAGAAGTTACTAGCTTCGATAGAAGGAATATTCTAGCAGTGAATGCAATTTTAGAAGGAGGGTAGTGTCGTAACGTGCGGGTCCGGGAACCCGACCGCTAGACGTGAATGTGAAAACTCACTAAAAAATTTAACTAGGAGTCGCCACCAATCTTTTTTTTTATATTTTACTAGGTGTGATTGGCCACCTATTTGACTCGATTCTAATCGATGAAAACTTAAATTAATTTTAAGCCCACCGAAAAGAACCTTAAACCGGTCTATAATTTTCTGGATCTAGGTTCGGGAGTACGGTTGCGCCCGGGGAAGGATTAGCACCCCTCGGACGCCCATTCCATGAACGGTACCATTTTTAGATTATCCTATTGGGCTTTAATTTTTAATTTCACTAGATTTCCTTAATTATTATTTTTTATTTTATCTCCTATTTAACCTAAAATGGAATGCGAATGGGTGGTGAGATGAAATGCATGACGTGAGATAAAAATGCCGGACAAATAACCTTTTATCGAGGATATTTTCCGAATCCGCCCATCATACTGGTGGGACTCGGGATATTCTCTCACCTAAGGAATTATCCGAGAAACTCACCTTCGCAAATTCGACGAATAATTTTCGTCATCGGGGTCATCGTACGTTTTCTTTTTAAAATAATATTTTTGTGCCTAATGAACCTAATTCGGGCAAAAGCCTTTTATTAAAGATGGTTCTCGAGCCCTCTCATCATACTGGTGGGACCCGAGGACATCTTTTCACCTAAGGAACTTTTCGAGAAATACCCGCCTTCGCAGGATCCCCGCAAGATCTCATCATCGGGGCTTGAACTCGAAAACCAAAAATATTGATATGCAATGATATGTATGATGCAATATGTATATGCTATGCTAATGCAATTATTTATTTTTTATTATCATTAATTATTTTTATTTTATTATATATTTTATTATCCTATTTCCTATTCTTATTTCTTATTATTATTCTTATTATTATTTTTATACTTTACATTTTTTGTTCTAAGTTCTTTGTTTTTCATTTATAGTTAGACAAATTGTTTATAATTCTGTGTTATTTTAATGAATAAAAATTATATATTTTTTATCGTACTATATATATATTTTTATATTTTTATTTTTATTATATTTTTTATAAGCGATTTTTATTCAAACCTAATGCCTAAGATCTCACTTCATACATATATTATTATTATTGTTTTTTTATTTTATTTTATTTTTTACATTTTTTATAGTTTGTGCCATTTAATATTCAATGCTTAATTTTAAATTAGTTATTTTTTTATTATTTTATTATTTTATTTATTTAATGTCATGTATATTGTATTTTCACAAATTAATTATTTATTATATGTTTGAATTATTATTATATATTTATTATTTTTATCAAGTAATTTTTTGGTATAGTCAAACTTTTCATTTATTAAGAATCTCGGAATTTTGAAAACGAGACCCTCCCATCATACTGGTGGGGCCTTGATTCGGATTCCGAGCCTAGGGAACATAAGCTCGGGATTGCGACTTCTCGCATCCCGATCGATTATCCCATCATCGGCATCAAATTGAACAGTTATCTTATCTATATTAAATAGTTCTTTATCTTCTTCTATTTTGTTCTTTCTCCATTTATATAGAACTACCTTTTTACCTAATTTGATTTTTCCACATTTTTGTTTCATCATATTTTAATTCTAGTTCTCCCTAATTTATTTTCGCTCTTATTATCTCTACATAAATTTTCATGACTATGAATCTCATAAATATGTTCCACATTTCATCTTTTCCCATATTTATATATATATTTTTTTAAAACAAACAATCCGCTAAATATTATATGTTCTTTAGCTAAATTAATACTCTAACGAAACCAATTAGCTTCCTCTTTTTTTTATTTTATATATATATATATATATTTTAAGTCAAACTTAGCACCACAAAATCAAGCCAATATATCTATAATAAAAATGAAAAATTTACCTTGTTATGAATAGCCACTCCCTCCAACACCGAAACAGTGTCGTTTTGTAATCAAAAGGGGTTTTGGGTGAGTCAAAACGGTGCCATTTTTAACCTTTGGACCCTCCCTCTTTCTTCACTCACCATTCTTCTCCCTTTCTCCTTCTCGCCCGATCCTCACTGTCGCTGGCACTGCGTCACTTGCAGATCTGGTGCCGCGCCAGCCGTCGCTCCTCTCTCTCTGGTGCCGCGCCAGCCGCCGCTCCTCTCTCTCTTCCTCCGTTCGGTGCTCCTTCTTCTTGCGCCGGCAGCAGAACGCCTCTCCCTCTTTTCTCTATTTTTCTGCCCAGCTCTCCTTCTCTATTTTTCTGGTTCTCTGGTTGCTTTCCATTGCTTAGAAAGCTGGTCCCCCCTTTGCTGCAGGTTCCTTCCCTTTGCTGCAGGTTCTCCCCTTCCCATTTATACCCGACTTCTGGGCTTTGGAGGGGGCGCTCCACTACCCTGCCAGACGCGAAAAATTCGCGTCTGGCAGGTGAGAGAGGTGCCTGGCAGGGTGCGTCCGCACCCTGCCAGTCGTACCTCTCTCCTTTTTTCATTCTTTCATTTTTTCATTTTTCATTATATTTTTCACTCTGTTTTTTATTTGTAATTTAGTGTCTACAGCTGCCCCTCTTTGAACATTTCGAAAATTCGAAATAGTGCAAAGACGTAGACACTGTATTTGACTAAACTCTTTAATTCTCTTACCAAATTTTATTATATATATATATAGTTTAAATAAATTCCTCAAAACTGAGGCCACAAGACTTTTAAAACGAACTCCTCAAAAATGAGGCAACGAGATTTTAAAAACGAACTCCTCAAAAATGAGGCAACGAGACTTTAAAAACGAACTCCTCAAAAATGAGGCAACGAGACTTTAAAAACGAACTCCTCAAAACTGAGGCACTAAAACTTCAAAATGAACTCCTCAAAACTGAGGCAACGAGATTTTAAAAATAAACTCCTCAAAACTGAGGCACTAAAACTTCAAAATGAACTCCTCAAAACTGAGGCAACAAGATTTTGAAAATAAACTCCTCAAAACTGAGGCACTAAAACTTCAAAATGAACTCCTCAAAACTGAGGCAACGAGATTTTGAAAATGAGCTCCTCAAAGCTGAGGCAACGTACCTTTAAAAAATGAATTCTTCAAACTTGAGGCAACGAAACCCTTTTCCCTTTTTTTTTAAATGGTGAAAAATAATCAATTCCTCATCTAAAATTCATATAATTTTAAAGATGAATTTCCCTCTTTTTCAATTGTTTTAAAATTTTGAACATGTCAATTCATCTTCATCAGTTTCCCCTTTTTTTAGTGTTTTTAGAGCCTTTTCTTTGATCAATGGGGGATGAATCGATCACATTTCTGATCTCTCGTCTTCCTCAATTCATTGCTCATAACTGTTTTCTTCTTCTATCATATGCATGTTCCAATCACTCTTCACATTTTAACTGTGCTCCATTCTATTGCTAATTCCATTCCTTTTTTTCCCTTCTTAGACTCCATTTCATTCCCTGTCAATTATGATCCTTTTTTCAACATATTGCAAACATTTCTTACTTTATCATGCTCTTTATTGAGTATCATTCTAATTTTATGGCAAATGCAATGCAATGTACTCATATCTCCTCTTTTGGCAGAATGGAAATGAGGGTGTTGTTGGGAGTGAAAGGCTATTTTTCATTAGAAAAAAGTGAAGTTTCTACAATCAAGTATAATGACAAGGAACAAGGGAAAATTGATTAATACAAACGGGATATAGTCCTTTCTTAATGACTGTTTCGATAGATATTAACAGTAGTCTCACAATTTTATCCCGAAATAGGCACATTTGTCAGCTCCCTTGCCTTTTGCATGAACATCTCGGATCATGAGCTTCACCCTTTCTGTGTTAAGCTTTTGTAGTATTTGGACCTTTTCGTGTCTAGACCGCCCTTTCAGGTTTTCGCCCTAAACACATCTCCCAAATTCAAGCTGCCTTTTCAGGTTTTCAACTTGAAAATTTTCTTTTTTTTTTTTTTTTTTTTTATTATTCATTTTTTTTATGCAAAATATTTCTTGACAGCATCGGCATTCACCGGGTTGGAAAACTCCCTTCCATCCATCTCCGCCAAAATTAGTGCTCCTCTTGAAAAAGCTTTCTTCACCACGAATGGTCCTTCCCAATTCGGTGTCCATTTCCCGCGAGGATCATGCTGGTTCGGGAGAATTCTTTTCAATACTAATTCTCCTTCTCGGAACTGTCGAGAGTGTGCCTTCTTGTCATATGCCCTCATCATTCTCTTTTGATATAACTGCCCATGGCAAAGTGCTGTCAACCTTTTTTCTTCTATGAGATTCAATTGCTCATAACGAGCATTAACCCATTCGGCTTCTTCCAACTGTACTTCTTTAAGGACCCGAAGGGAAGGGATTTCCACTTCAATTGGCAAAACTGCTTCCATCCCATATACCAAAGAGAACGGTGTAGCTCCCGTGGAAGTTCGGACTGTTGTGCGATAAGCATGCAAAGCAAAAGGTAACTTCTCATGCCAATCTTTGTATATATCTGTCATCTTTTCAATTATCCTTTTGATGTTCTTGTTGGCTGCTTCCACTGCTCCATTCATCTTTGGGCGATAAGGTGTTGAATTGTGATGCTTGATCTTGAACTTGGCACAAACCTCTTTCATCATCGAACCATTGAGGTTACTAGCGTTATCCGTGATGATCCTTTCTGGGAGACCATAGCGGCATATTATTTCTTTTTGGACGAATTTACATACCACTTTCTGGGTCACATTGGCATAAGATGCTGCTTCTACCCACTTAGTAAAGTAGTCAATTGCCACCAGAATAAATCGATGCCCATTTGATGCCTTCGGGGTTATCAACCCAATCACATCCATGCCCCACATTGAGAATGGCCATGGTGATGCCAATACATGCAGTGAATTAGCAGGGGTGTGGATTCTGTCCGCATATATTTGACACTTGTGACACTTTCGGGCGAAGTCTATACAATCCTTTTCCAACGTGAGCCAGTAATACCCTGCCCTCATGACCTGTCTCGCCAACTTATGTCCACTTGCATGTGCTCCACAAACTCCTTCGTGAACTTCTTCGACTATTCTCCGAGCTTCAGTTGAATCCACGCATCTCAAAAGCGTTTGATCCCTACTTCTTTTGTATAAGATGTTCCCATCCAAGAAGAAATTCATTGCCAACCTTCTAATGGTTTTCTTATCATTTTCTGAGCTTTGATCCGGGTACTGCTGAAATTTGAGATAATGCACAATATCGTGGTACCACGGTTTCCCGTCTATTTCTTCTTCTACACTAGAGCAGTGCGCGGGACACTCTCGAAGATTAATCATGATGGGTTGGATCTTGACATTGGTACCAACTTTGAACATTGCCGCCAGCGTGGCTAATGCATCGGCCATTTGGTTCTCCTCTCGGGGCAAATGATTGAAGCAAATTTCATCAAAATTTTCAATCAGCTTTGATACATACTTGTGATACCGAACTAACTTTGAGTCACGTGTCTCCCATTCTCCTCGCAATTGATAAATAACCAAAGCAGAGTCCCCATACACTTCCAAAATGTGAATTTTCCTCTCGATTGCTGCTTGAATGCCCATGACACAAGCTTCATATTCAGCTACATTATTGGTGCAATAGAAGTTGAGTTTAGCTATAACGGGATAATGATCTCCTTCTGGTGATACTAACACGACCCCTATGCCATGCCCCAAGGCATTCGAAGCTCCGTCGAAAAACATCTTCCAATTCTCTTTCTCTGATTCCTCCCCACTTGTTTGACATATTGACATCAAGTCCTCATCTGGAAACTCAAACTCCATTGGTTCATAATCCTCTTCCACCCTTTCTGCAAGAAAATCTGCGATTGCACTTCCTTTGATAGCTTTCTGGGACACATATACAATATCATATTCAGACAATAACACTTGCTATCTTGCCACTCTACCTGATAAGGAAGGTTTCTCGAAGATGTATTTAATCGGGTCCAATTTTGCAATGAGCCAAGTGGTATGATATAGCATGTACTGCCTGAGTCGATGCGCCGTCCATGCTAAAGCACAACACATCTTTTCCAACGAGGAATACTTGGACTCATATTCAGTGAACTTCTTGCTCAAGTAGTAAACTGCCCTTTCTTTCTTACCAGTTTCATCATGTTGCCCTAACACACATCCTATGGATCCTTCATTTACCGTTAAGTATAAGAGGAGGGGTCTCCCGACCACAGGTGGTGCCAATACTGGCGGACTCAACAAATATTCTTTAACTTTGTTAAAAGCAACTTGGCACTCCTCATTCCACGCCCCCGGATTGTGTTTGCGAAGGAGTTTGAAGATCGGGTCACATTTGAGTGTGAGTTGTGATATGAACCGGGCTATATAATTTAATCTCCCCAAAAATCCTCTAACTTCTTTTTGCGTCTTGGGAGGGGGCAAATCACGGATTGCTTGAACCTTATCTGGGTCAACTTCTATTCCTCTTTCACTGACGATGAAACCCAGTAGCTTTCCTGAAGTGACTCCAAAAGTGCACTTTGCCGGATTTAATCTGAGCTGAAACTTCCGTAACCTCTTAAATAATCTTTCAAGATTAGTCGCATGGTCCTCTGTTTTGCGAGCTTTTACAATCGTATCATCCACATACACCTCAACCTCTTTGTGCATCATATCATGGAAGAGAGTCACCATAGCTCGCTGATAAGTTGCCCCGGCATTCTTCAAACCAAATGGCATTACCTTATAAGAAAAGGTCCCCCACATAGTTATGAAGGTAGTTTTCTCTCTATCCTCTGGTGCCATCTTAATTTGGTTATACCCTGAAAAGCCATCCATAAAGGAAAACATGGAGTGGCGGGCAGTATTGTCAACAAGGGTGTCAATGTGGGGAAGAGGAAAATTATCTTTTGGGCTAGCTCTATTCAAGTCTCGATAATCCACACACATTCTCACCTTCCCGTCTTTCTTAGGAACTGGGACAATATTTGCAACCCATTCAGGGTACTTAGCTACTTCCAAGAATCCTGCATCGAACTGCTTTTTCACTTCTTCTTTAATTTTCAACAACATTTCAGGTTTCATTCTTCTCAACTTTTGCTTAATCGGTTTGCATTCAGGTTTCAAAGGCAGTTTATGGGCTACAATGTCTGTGTTGAGTCCTGGCATATCTTGGTAAGACCATGCGAACACATCTATATATTCATGAAGTAGCTTTATTAGTTTTTCTTTTTCCATTGACACCAACGTCACACCAATTCTAACTTCTTTCTTATTTTCTTCATCTCCCAAATTAATTGTTTCAAGTGTCTCTTGATGTGGGACAATTTGTCTCCCCTCCTGTTCTACTAGTCTTAACAAGTCTGGAGTTAAATCATAATCCTCCACGTTTTCTGTATTGTCAAGTTCACTGACACTTGTACCTTTTTCAAAATCAACTTCAGAACCACTGTCATTATCATCTTCGCATTCATTATTTGGAATCCTGGAAGGTAAGGGGAATTGAAATATGTAGAGCTATTGTATAGGTAAATAGTTAAAATAAAGGGATGAAACGACACTAATGGAAATGATTAATTATGAGAGGAGATATGAGAAATGCACTACGCATGTCAATTTATTAAAATGATAAATGATAAAAAGCCCGATACATAAAATTCCAATGCTTTTGGGCATAAGCATGGATGTTTAGTTTGCATTACTTTGAAATTGAATCACAAGTGACTGGTAAACTCATGGTGGTCCAGTTGCTCAGCTTTAGATTCGGTGGCCCAAGGTATGTAGTAGGAATCTTATCCACATTTCTTGGCTGTTCTTCACCTTCCTCCGTTGCACATATTGATAAATCAGAAAAAGTCCCTCCTAGAGCTGACACTGATTCTTGGTTCTCAACGGTGAGTGATTCAGGAAAGATGCAACCTCCAGATCGGAATGTCTTGTAAAGATGAGGATATGTCATTCCTCGG
Organism: Theobroma cacao; assembly: GCF_053813885.1. Taxonomy (NCBI): domain Eukaryota; kingdom Viridiplantae; phylum Streptophyta; class Magnoliopsida; order Malvales; family Malvaceae; genus Theobroma; species Theobroma cacao. The sequence continues at coordinate 12,356,122 of NC_142639.1, forward strand.
ATTTCCAACTCATGCCCCTTAAAGCGAACCAACCTTTCTTTTCTTCTTTCGGCTATCATTTCTTCTCTTTCCTTCTTAGTTGGCTTGTACCCCAGGCCAAACCTTTCTTCATTTTTGGTAGTGCGTATGGGACTTCTAATACCTTGCAGTTCTTTTCCCAATCCTGCCCCCGCTCGGTATCCTTTTCCTAATATCTGACTGACAATCATCTTGGTGGTTTTGGAAAGCCTCGGAATAGGCGGTGTGGTTCCTTCTCCCACATACGTGGTGTTAACAAACTCGAAGGATCGAAAGGAACATTCAGGCACTTCTTCCGCCGCCTCCACGTAAGGCGTATCTGCTGGCTTGCTTATGAGTAAGTCCTCTTCCCCGTTAACACAGACAATCTTCCCTTCCACGATGAACTTGACCTTCTGATGAAGAGATGAAGGTATGGCCCCAGCCATGTGTATCCAAGGTCTTCCCAACAAATAATTGTATGAAGGAGCAATATCCATAACCTGGAATTCAATGGTAAAGGTACATGGGCCAATTTCTACTGGTATCTCAATGTCCCCTACTACTTCTCTCCTTGTTCCATCGAAAGCTCTTACGATCATCTGACTCTTTCACATGTAGGACATGTTGATGGGTAAACGGGCCAAGGTCCTCATGGGCATCACATTTAAGGACGATCCGTTGTCAAGCAGTACCTTTGCGACGGTACAACCTTTACACTTGGTGGTGATGTGCAAGGCTTTGTAATTTCCTCTACCTCCAGAAGGGATTTCTTCATCGCTAAAGGATATTATGTTACCCACCGAAATGTTCCCAACAATGTAGTCCAAATTTTCAACTGAGATATCATGATCCACATATGCTTGGTTCAGAATCTTCATCAGAGAGTTCCTATGTGGTTCTGAGCTGAGGAGCAAAGATAGTAGTGAAATACGAGCGGGCATCCGGTTCAATTGCTCGATTACATTGTACTCACTATGTTTGATGAACTTGAGGAACTTGGCAGCTTCTTTTTCTGTCACCGATCTTTTTGAGCCATCTGTCGATTCCGGAGGTTGTACCTCTTCTCCTCTGGGACTTTGCTCTTTTTCCTTTCCCTTCTCATTCTTGAGATTCTCGAATGCTTCCGGTGAATAGCAACGTCCGCTGCGGGTAATCCTTCCAACGCCAGTTATATTGGCAGCATCATCTTGAAATCCAGCTATCCATTTCTTCGCTTCTGACACTTGTACATTGCAGTTGTAGTTCCATGGGATAGCTTTGTTGTCTTTGTAAGGGAAGGGTTTAGGGACTTCGATGACCATCTTGACATGGTTTTTGTCCTCCACAAGCTCTCCTTTTGGTTCGTAGAAAATGGTCAAAGGTTTTATCTTCATTGGGTGAGTAGACTCCTTGGATATCATGTTTACTGCTGACTCTGAAGCTTCCGTATAAAACTCGATCTTTGATTCGTCCATCATTCTTTGCACTTCCTTCCGGAAAGAACTACAACCCTGGATTGAATGTCCCACACATCCTTTGTGGTACAAGCAACATAGTCTTTGGATATCTCGTGAGTCATTCACATTAGGACATTCAGGCCACACCTCGAGCATATCGGCTTTTACCAAGGCTTCAAATACTTTCTCCATGGAGGTTTCCACTTCCCGAATGTTCCTTTTAACATACACCTCCCTTTCGATTGCATTTACCCCTGCCCCAGCATGATTTGGCAGTGGGTTGTTGTTAACATTCTGTTCTGGCTTTTTTTCAAAGTTCAGGATTCCTGCCTTGATCAACCCTTGCACTTTATGCTTAAATGCTGTGCAATTCTCAATCGAGTGACCTTCGATTCCGTAATGATAATCACAATGGGCGGACGTGTCATACCATCTTGGGAATGGAGGTTTTAATGGCTTTATGTATAAGGGAGCTACTAGATGGTTTGCAACCAACTGAGTGAAGAGTTCAGCATAAGGGATTGGGATAGGGTCAAACTGCACTTTCTCTTGCTTGTTTCGCCATCCTCTTGATTCACCGGTAGTATGGTTGTTTGAAGGTGTTGTTTGTTGTGTGGTTGAAGCTGTAACAGGTGTGGAAGCAGGTGGGTAAGGTGTCCGTTGGATGGGATTATATGGGTACGGGTTAGGGAAGGCATTTGGCATAGGCGGGTATGGGTATGGGCTTTGTGAAGTGTTGTGCACAGCTGGGTAATAGGGGTATGGTAGGTATGGCTGGTAAGGGTTGTATGTTCCTCCTTGGTGTTGTCCTGAAGTAACGGCTTGGGCTTCTCCTTCTTTCCTCTTGAAAGTTCCCCCTTTCCTTGTGTTTGCCATATCACCTCCTTCTATCTTCCCTTGCTTAATGGCAGTTTCTATCATTTCTCCCGAAATCACCATATCAGCAAAGTTCTTTGTGGCACTACCAACCAATCGTTCATAGTAAGGGGCTCGCAAGGTGTTGACAAACATTACAGTGGTTTCTTTCTCAGTCAATGGTGGCTGAACTTGAGAGGCCACATTCCTCCATCTTTGAGCGTATTCTTTGAAGCTTTCAGTGGTTTTCTTCTCCATGTTTTGTAAAGAAAGGCGATCCGGAGCCATATCTGTAACGTGCTTATACTGAGCTACAAACGCCCGAGCAAGGTCTTTCCACGTGTGGATTCGATTGCGGTCCAGTTGGACGTACCATTTTGCTGCAGCACCAGTAAGGCTATCTTGGAAGCAATGTATTAAGAGTTTGTCATCATGAGCATATGCGGCCATCCTTCTACAATACATGGTGATATGTGTGACCGGGCACTTGGTTCCATCATACTTCTCAAAGTCTGGAACTTTGAACTTTGGGGGTATAACCACATCTGGAACCAGACAAAGCTCAATTGCATCCATAGAACAATACATTCCCATTCCTTCTACCATATGCAGTCTTTCCTCAAAAAGGTCAAATTTTTGATGAGTATCGGGATTATCTTTCGATTCAACGGATCCACATTTGAGCTTCTCTTGTTCCTTTGGATCATCCAAATCAGGCACAGAGATGGGATCTGAAGGACTTGCCCCTCCAATTGGCCTTTGTTGAGCATAAGTCGGTGGTGGTCCTATTGGCATCCCAAAAAATGGATATTGACCCATGGATGGCATGGGAACAGAAGCATTCCTTGCAGGTGGAGGTGTAAATCCTGGTGGATACACGGGGTCTGTATTGGTTTCTGTCTGTTGAACGGCTTCTGGTGTACCAGAACTCCCCGCCACTTTCTTTCCTTTATCTGTAGATATTAACTCCAAAATTTTTGATAACTGACCCATGATTTCTTCTTGCTTCTTCTCAATCTTATCCATCCTCTCTGAATGCTCATCCCCCATGATCTTAGAACGGGCTCTTGTATTGTATCTGTGGAGAATTTGTTTTTCTGGAATTTTGTTCTATTAGTTCAAGGAATAAGTTAGAATTTTATATTGAGTGCATTATTATTTATTATTTTTATCTGAATCATGCATTATGATGCAAATGAAATGTATTTGAATAGGAAAAATATTGGCCATCCAACATTTACCATAAGAAAATCCGCATCCATAAAACTTAAATATCCAATTACATCATTGTCTAAAACCATACATAACTATCAAAAAGAAAAACCGACTTTGTCATATTGGTCCCTAACCATCTTGAGGTGACTGATCAACCGCTCACTCAATTCATCCTTGGGAAGGATCTCCCGCCTGAGTTCTTCAGTCTTGTCTGCCATTACTCGAGCTCTAAATGCCACTTCTCTCATCTGCCTCAGTATCCATTGCATTTCAGCTTCTTTCCTTTGAAGGCTTTGTGCGCATGAATTGTTTCTTTCCCTCATTTGGAAATATTCTTGCCTTACTGCTTCATACTGTGCCTTATAGCCCTCCATGGCAGTTTCCAACATGTCGCAGTCATTTTTCAACTCTTGGATGGTTTGTTCTTTCCTTTGTACCTCGTGCTGCAAAGCGTTGTTGGCACTTTGGAGTTCTTGTATTCGGGCTAACAGAGAAGAATTTGCCACGCTCACTTCCTCAAACTTGCTTTGCCACTCATCCCGCTCTTTCAAAGTCACCCGTACCTTTCTTGCAGTTTCTTTCTTCACTTCTTCTAGCTCATCCTCATGCCTACGCTTCATATTCATCATCTCCTTTTCAAGTCTTTTCCTCGTTAACTCACTCTCCAACAGGACGTCTTGAGGTTCTGGGTTTACGGGATGTTTGGATGGGTTCTTCGGGGGATGTATGACATTTTTCACCCTTTGGTCATGCCAAGTATGATATCCTGTGGTGACTTCATCAGTAACCCTTCCCTGATCTACTCGGCAAGTTTTTTTCCAGTCTTGAGCAATTTCCTCAATTCTCTTTAGCGTTTCTGGCTCTCCATATGTAAACTCTAACTGGTCGAGCTGGTGAGTCATGGGCACGAATTGCTCAGATCCGAACTGTCTCCGCACCATTATTGGGGCATAGCTGATGGCTCCCCAAGGTCCCATCAGTGGTACCCACGGCTTATCCCCACATTTATACATTACTTGCATTCGTGGCATCCATGGAGCTCTCCAAGTCACTTCAATGCTCATTAACCTCCGGAGCCTTGTGACCCACTCTTCTTTCCTTTTGTAGTCGGGCCATTCACTTTCGCAGAACTCAAGGATAGGACAACTCGCAGACAGATAAAGCTTTCGAAATTTGCTCTCTTTGCATTCGAAATGGCTTTTGATCCATATGGTTAGGAGTTGAGCACATCCGATGAATCGTCCCTCACCTTTGCGTCGACAGAAATTCAAGGATCTGAAGGTTTCAGCTAAGATGGACGGGGCCGAGTTGATGCTCCTTGTCACCTGATCAAAGAAGTCTATGACTGACACCTCCACATGACCTAGAACCTTCGGGAAGACCACTAAGCCGTAAATCGCCATCGCAAAAGCCAAGAGACCTTGTTCATCCTCCATGTGTTTTTTAATATATCCGTTCAAGAAACTCCACGGAAGGCATTCTGTGTCTCCTTTCTTCTTCAAATGCTGATCCACTTCCACCGTAGTCATTCCTAATAACTTGGCCAACTTTCGTCGGTGTCCCGTCTTCTGGGCCCTCCAATAGATCTTGTCAGGCTGCATATGGTCTATCCGGAGCAGAGAGGAGTATTCTTCTATGGTAGGGGTCATGTCCACCTTGTTAAAGACAAAGCAACGATATGAGGGATCCCAAAACTGGACAATGGCTCGGAGCATCTGGTCATCGACTGGTACATATAGGAGCCATGCAATGTGTCCATACTTGTTCTGAGAATTGTCTCGGTGAGCACGTCTCCATTGTTCCCAAATTCCTACCATCTCTGTAAAGTCATTCTGCTGAAGATCCAAGTGAACTCTCTCGGGTAAAATTGAGATATGTCCTTGGGTCAAACAGTCTCCTTTTTCCTGTTGAATCTGCCTCATCTGTAACTCTATCTCATAGTCATTTCTGTATATGTTGAGCGGGCCTGCTGATGACGATGCCATGGATATAACTGGGATCTCTTAGGTTGAATGTTGTGTAGCCAATATTTCTCCTATATGCAATTACGATGTATGCGAATGAACATGTAACATGCGCATGACAAGCAAAATAAACTTAAGTTAGTATGGTAAAAAGAAATAATAGAATGTTAAAAATAATGAGAGAATACCAAGCAATATCATGGGTTTTATTGTCTACTCCACGATACTTTATTATCTCGGGGCATAATTTAAAATAGAGGGAGTAGAAGAAATTCCTTCATGTGTACCTATTTATAAGGTATATTCTCACGGGTATGGCTCTTTCTAAGGTTAAGCTGCTCTCGGTACTCTATATGCTGAGCGGGGTTTATAAACAGAGCTAAGGTTCCCAAATCGTTCCTCACTGTCGTCCACACGGACTAGTAAGGCACCCCGGTCCTCACCCATTACAGGCTTCAAACGGACTAGGTTCGATTTGAGTGGGAGTCTTCACTAGCCCGTGCGGAGGTTATCACCTCACGAGAGCGTAGCTACTAAACTCCCTCCTAAAAAGGACATAACCCGGGTGGAGGGTTTATGCATGAATGTAAAATGTGCTGTGTGTGTGAAGGAAACCATGAGTTCAAAGTAACAATCTCACATCCCTCTACCATAAATCCCCACAAGTATTAGAAGCAATAAAGTAATAAATGCGAAATAAACTAATGTACCAAACAAAGTATGCAGTACAAATCATTAATGTTAAGAAAACAGTGAATTATTTAAAGCCTTGGATAACCTATTATTATTATTTTTTTATGGCTCGACTCTCTATTCCCCAGTGGAGTCGCCAGCTGTCGTAACGTGCGGGTCCGGGAACCCGACCGCTAGACGTGAATGTGAAAACTCACTAAAAAATTTAACTAGGAGTCGCCACCAATCTTTTTTTTTATATTTTACTAGGTGTGATTGGCCACCTATTTGACTCGATTCTAATCGATGAAAACTTAAATTAATTTTAAGCCCACCGAAAAGAACCTTAAACCGGTCTATAATTTTCTGGATCTAGGTTCGGGAGTACGGTTGCGCCCGGGGAAGGATTAGCACCCCTCGGACGCCCATTCCATGAACGGTACCATTTTTAGATTATCCTATTGGGCTTTAATTTTTAATTTCATTAGATTTCCTTAATTATTATTTTTTATTTTATCTCCTATTTAACCTAAAATGGAATGCGAATGGGTGGTGAGATGAAATGCATGACGTGAGATAAAAATGCCGGACAAATAACCTTTTATCGAGGATATTTTCTGAATCCGCCCATCATACTGGTGGGACTCGGGATATTCTCTCACCTAAGGAATTATCCGAGAAACTCGCCTTCGCAAATTCGACGAATAATTCCCGTCATCGGGGTCATCGTACGTTTTCTTTTTAAAATAATATTTTTGTGCCTAATGAACCTAATTCGGGCAAAAGCCTTTTATTAAAGATGGTTCTCGAGCCCTCTCATCATACTGGTGGGACCCGAGGACATCTTTTCACCTAAGGAACTTTTCGAGAAATACCCGCCTTCGCAGGATCCCCGCAAGATCCCATCATCGGGGCTTGAACTCGAAAACCAAAAATATTGATATGCAATGATATGTATGATGCAATATGTATACGTTATGCTAATGCAATTATTTATTTTTTATTATCATTAATTATTTTTATTTTATTATATATTTTATTATCCTATTTCCTATTCTTATTTCTTATTATTATTCTTATTATTATTTTTATACTTTACATTTTTTGTTCTAAGTTCTTTGTTTTTCATTTATAGTGAGACAAATTGTTTATAATTCTGTGTTATTTTAATGAATAAAAATTATATATTTTTTATCGTACTATATATATATTTTTATATTTTTATTTTTATTATATTTTTTATAAGCGATTTTTATTCAAACCTAATGCCTAAGATCTCACTTCATACATATATTATTATTATTGTTTTTTTATTTTTTTTATTTTTTACATTTTTTATAGTTTGTGCCATTTAATATTCAATGCTTAATTTTAAATTAGTTGTTTTTTATTATTTTATTATTTTATTTATTTAATGTCATGTATATTGTATTTTCACAAATTAATTATTTATTATATGTTTGAATTATTATTATATATTTATTATTTTTATCAAGTAATTTTTTGGTATAGTCAAACTTTTCATTTATTAAGAATCTCGGAATTTTGAAAACGAGACCCTCCCATCATACTGGTGGGGCCTTGATTCGGATTCCGAGCCTAGGGAACATAAGCTCGGGATTGCGACTTCTCGCATCCCGATCGATTATCCCATCATCGGCATCAAATTGAACAGTTATCTTATCTATATTAAATAGTTCTTTATCTTCTTCTATTTTGTTCTTTCTCCATTTATATAGAACTACCTTTTTACCTAATTTGATTTTTCCACATTTTTGTTTCATCATATTTTAATTCTAGTTCTCCCTAATTTATTTTCGCTCTTATTATCTCTACATAAATTTTCATGACTATGAATCTCATAAATATGTTCCACATTTCATCTTTTCCCATATTTATATATATATTTTTTTAAAACAAACAATCCGCTAAATATTATATGTTCTTTAGCTAAATTAATACTCTAACGAAACCAATTAGCTTCCTCTTTTTTTTATTTTATATATATATATATATATATATATATATTTTAAGTCAAACTTAGCACCACAAAATCAAGCCAATATATCTATAATAAAAATGAAAAATTTACCTTGTTATGAATAGCCACTCCCTCCAACACCGAAACAGTGTCGTTTTGTAATCAAAAGGGGTTTTGGGTGAGTCAAAACGGTGCCATTTTTAACCTTTGGACCCTCCCTCTTTCTTCACTCACCATTCTTCTCCCTTTCTCCTTCTCGCCCGATCCTCACTGTCGCTGGCACTGCGTCACTTGCAGATCTGGTGCCGCGCCAGCCGTCGCTCCTCTCTCTCTGGTGCCGCGCCAGCCGCCGCTCCTCTCTCTCTTCCTCCGTTCGGTGCTCCTTCTTCTTGCGCCGGCAGCAGAACGCCTCTCCCTCTTTTCTCTATTTTTCTGCCCAGCTCTCCTTCTCTATTTTTCTGGTTCTCTGGTTGCTTTCCATTGCTTAGAAAGCTGGTCCCCCCTTTGTTGCAGGTTCCCTCCCTTTGCTGCAGGTTCTCCCCTTCCCATTTATACCCGACTTCTGGGCTTTGGAGGGGGCGCTCCACTACCCTGCCAGACGCGAAAAATTCGCGTCTGGCAGGTGAGAGAGGTGCCTGGCAGGGTGCGTCCGCACCCTGCCAGTCGTACCTCTCTCCTTTTTTCATTCTTTCATTTTTTCATTTTTCATTATATTTTTCACTCTGTTTTTTATTTGTAATTTAGTGTCTACAGGTAGAAAAAGAATAAGTCATTTTTAGAAGGGAATATTCCACAAGAAGATGCAAGCAAAAGAGTTATTGATTGAGAACAACAGGGTCCAAAACAACACTTTTCTTTCTCATGTATGATATTTCTATGACTTTGACTCTTCATTGCTTTATGTTGCAATTTGACATTTGAAAAAAAAATCATATTCAGTTGCTAGCTTTATCGCTTATATTTTGGCTGTAATTATATTATACTATAGGTCGCCAGCTTTATTGCTCATTCTTTGATCATAGTTCATCACTTTTACTTCAGTCGTAAGCTTTATTGCTCATATTTTGGCTGCAATGATATTTTTTTATTAGTCATAAGCTTATCGCTTATTCTTTGACCATAATTTATTACTCATATTCCAGCCGCTAGCTTTATCACTCACAATTTGGCTATAATGATGTTATACTATTGGCCGTTAACTTTATCGCTCATTTCTTGGCCCTAGCTTATTACTCACAAATTGGCCGCAGCTCTTACACTTACTTATTTTAAGGATTGAATTAATCACCTTCATATCAAGTTAGAGTTAATCTCCTTGATGTAAAGTTGAGAGTTCACTTTTGGCCACATACAATAATATGAAATGTGAATAAATATGCAACAAGCATATAACATTATTATTATTGCAAAAGAAAAAAAAATTATGATATATCAATAGCAAAGTACTAGCTTAAATGCGCTTTCAAAAAGAGTAAAGGAAAAGCAAAAGATTAGTCAATCACATACTCCATAGAGAAGAGTTATTATTGGCAAATATATTTAATTATTCTTGTACTTCAGCTTCATGTTTTTTTAGTAAAGCTATCTTCGCTGCAATGTCTTCTAACTCATTTTCCAAGGAAGACTTGTTGAGAAAAATCTTGGCTTTAGATCTACAATCACTAAGGCACTCAAGCTTGAATCCAAAGTTACAAGCATTATCGAAATCCTGTAACATCTGTTGCAATTCCTCCAGTGAAGTACTCATTAATGGAGCACGAGAAATGGCTAAAGCTCTACCCAACACTTCCATCATTAAGCAAATGACGTCTACATTCTTTACAAAGGAGGTACTCCAAAACTCTCCCTCTATATTGAAAATATGCTTCAAGTCTGCCACATACTCCAGTGAAACTTGAAAACCATGAAAGTCAGCTTTCTTACCACTTTGTTCAGTATGTGCTACTTGAGTGCCAGAAGCACTACTGGCATCTCTATGTTCTGGCATTGGGGAGGAAGAAGCAACATCATGAATAACTTCAACATTTAGAGTAGCCTCAGGGACAATTTCAATAGTAGGAATAACCTCAGTATTAGGAATAGCCTTATCTTGAATAACCTCAGTGTTGGGAACAACCTCATCTCAAATAACCTGGGGAGTAAGAATAACCTTAACTTCAAAAAAAATGGAACAACACCAATCGGAGTAACATAGTGATATGTTTATACCTGGTTCATGGTAGAGCTCTGAACATGATTTGGAAATAGAACATCCAAATCAATAAAATCATCAAAAGGGGTTAGCTCACCCTCAATTTCAGCTTCATCAACATCAACAGACTCATCATCAAATTCATCACTACATTCAGAGTCACATATTCTTCCTTAGTCTCAGCTTCAAAAGTCTCTTTCTTTTCGATCGAGTTAAGTTTTACTCTCGCAGTTGTTTCTCTTTATAAAAAAAATATAATGAGGAAATGAATTTAAGAAAAAATGAAGTAGAAAAAGAAGTAAAGGATGACCTTACTTTTCGATGCACATGTTTTATTTGACGAGTAAGAGTGTGAAAAGAATCATCTTCTTCTTCATTTACATTTTTTTTCTTTTTGAGAGAAATTAATTGTAAAGATACATTGAAGTTACTTATAAGAAGAATGTAGAGACAAGCCTTGGGATTAATCAAAGGCACAATAAAAGATCTTCATTCTTCAACACACTCCCTTTAATAAGCAAACCATCCAAAAGTGTGGATAGCAACTCTATCAAAAGCTAGGACAGTACAACTCTTAAGTTTATCTAAACGGAGTTGAAGTCCTGTCATGAGAAATGAAGAAACACGACAAGAAAAACTGATAAATGAAGAAGAGTCAAGCAGAGCTAGTTGGTCAAACCCAAATTGGTGTGCCACTCTAGAAGGAGAATATACCTCAACAGAAAGAATATTTTTATCTCCACCTGAACTGGAACTCTCAATCATAGATGGCAATTGGGAACTGTGAACCCATACACAAAAGTTTATACCTTATGAACTCATTCTTCCAAACTGTAGAGTGTGGCGATCATAATAAATTTCAGGATCACCGAATCCATTTATGGGCTGCACATAAGGTCTGGGATTGAATTCTTTTGTCGCATCCATCACTTCAAGAACATTACCTCTCGGGAGTTGATCATGCCATGTCCAAGCTCTGTAGTTGTTCCTGGATAAAGGGTTATTCACGAAAAAATATGTAAAAGGATATGCATTAGGTATGGGAGCGCAAGTACCAAACCTTTCCCATAGGCACGTATGAATGAAGGAAGCATCCACATAAGTTAAAACTTTGTAACGCCTAGCTGATTCAATAGTTTTAAGTTGGTACAAGTCTAATCTCTTATATATGATCCTAGATACAGTGGAGCAAGAGGAAAACGCATTCCCTTAACAATTTTTATGCTAAAGGAACAACTGTTGGAGAGATACCATCATCTAGACACCTTGGGAGTATGTGTCGTGCCAACCAAAAGATTACTAAAGCCATTAGCTCATGTTTATGGTCTAGGTACTCAGGAGAACCAATTTCAATTCCCTTAGCATTGAACTTTTTATAAAAAACCCTATCCAATTGGAGAATCATGCAACCTTCGAAGCTTTACTTAGACACTTAAGTAGATCAAGGAAAAAGTCTCGAATACCTACCTCTTCTTCAGAAAGCTTAATAGAGTGAAAATCATGCTTTCCTATACAAGGAAGTTCCAAGAGAACACATACATCTTCTAGAGTGAAGGTAAATTCCCCCCATGCTGTAATCATAGTATGAGAAAAAGTGCTCCACTTTGCAAGAATAGCGCGCCATACATTCATCCTCTTTTCTCTACAAATATTAAGCTTGGAAGTGATACGTATAGCATCAAGTATCCCAACAGAAGAGAGAAGTTTAACATAAGTAGAATTCTTCAACACCTTATTTACTCACTCATTCCAACCATGAACAAATTGAGAATTAGAGCCTAACTTGATAACAGAAAGGGGAAACTCACCACGTTCAAATCTGAATTTCAAAATAGATAGTCCTAGAACACCACTTCTTTTATGAGGAGGTGTTTTTTAGTATAAATGATTCCAATCATATCCAACAGGCTCATAGAGATGTTTGTCAACTTGTCTGGCACGAACCTCTTCCCAAAAACGATCTTCTCCTATTTCTCTAATAATTTTATCTTTTCAATTTTCAGGGACAGGAGGAAGTTCACCATTTTTTCCTACTCTAATTTTCTTGGGAGCAACTAATTCGGAATCGTTATTCTTCCTTTTATATGCAATGATTTTTCTTTTTGTCGCAGCTCTTCCAAGCTAACCATAATGGATCTTCGAAGGGAAACGCGTCCTAGGCATAAGAGAAGATGGAAAAAGATGTCTACAAACATGATCATGGAAAAAGAGATAAGTATATATACACAATAATTTTTATTATTTATGTATTTATCAAAAAATATATAATAATAATAATAATAAAATAATAAAAAAACCTACAAAGTAAAATAATAAAATTTATCAAAATTATAAATTTTTTTATTAATATATATAATAAAAATAATCATAACAAATGAGTGAAATTAAAAAAAAAACAATACAAAAAGTCAACTAAAAATATATATTATTAATTAAATTAAAAAAATTCACTTAAAAGAGCTTGCGGCTCAACAATTGAAGGAGCTCGCGGCATGTAAAAGCCATCTTCTTTATATATATATATATATATAAAAAAAGAAAAAGAAAACTGCAACTTGCAGCATTTGCTGCCAACAAATTGCTCCAAAGTAAAAACCCTCCTCTCTATATAAAAAAAAATTGCAACTTGCAGCTTTTGCTGCCAACAAATAAACAAAAAAGATTTGACAAGTTAGTCAGCCTTTATTTGCTCTTTTTACTTCAGCTTTTATTTACTTTTTTTATTCATTTTTCTTAGGCTACATCAAGTTAGTTTTCAATTAAAAAAAAAAAGCTCAAGTAAAAGCTGCATCAAAAGAAAAGCTATTATCAAAAGTCAAAGTCAAGTTATACATATATAGAAAAAAAAAAGACATGCACTTTAACCTTTTCTTTTAATATTTTTTCTTCTATTAAATACTATACATCAAAATAAAATAATAAATTATACTTTAAATATATATATAATAATAATAAATAAATAAATAAATTCAATTAATTATAAAAAGCTTGCAGTACTTGCCGCGAGATTTAATTAAAAGAGCTCGCGGCTCTGTGTCGCAAGCTCCAAAGTAAAAAGCTTGCGGCACATGCCGCGAGTTTCAATTGAAATTGCTTGTGACTCAAAGCCGCCAACTCTAAAACAAAGTGGCACTGCAGTTGTGAGTTTTAAGGTAAGGAAAAGTATCAATTAAATAAAAAAATAACACAAGTTTGTACGGTGATCAAACAAAAGAATAGACACTTAAATGCTTTATGAAACTAGGCCAGTTTTGTTTACTTATCTTTTTCAACTTTAGTTTGACTAGCTAAGTCTTCATCATTTTGTCTTCTTACGTACTAAAAAATTTTCCCATCAAAAGCTGAGTCTCTCCCATTTTTCTCTTCTCTGACGTATTAGAAGGTTCCCACCCAAAGGTGTACGAACAAATATATATATATATATATATATATATATATATATATATATATATATTAACCTTTATTTAATAAACATTACTTTTGGGTTAAAATATTCTTGAAATAAAAAAAAAAACAAGAGTCTAAAATAATCCAGTTTCATAGGGATCTTATTTATATCTAATAAGAAAACAATATTCCCAATTTCGTTTGTTTAATAATTATATCTTGAACATATATATATATATATATATATATATATATAAAGACCTCATTTTATGCATAAAAAATTTCCTTTTCTCATGTTTCAATTTAAAAAAAAAATTCATGTAGGGGGCAACAAGTAAGAGAAATTCAACTGATTGAAAAAAAATTAAAAAAATTACAAGAAAAAAAAAACAAACTTACTTGAAAAGATTCGCAAAAGAATCTACTTTGCTTTGAAATTTATTTTGCTTTACTTTGAATATGAATGAAAAAAATTGTTCATAGTAACTTGATATTTATAAGGAAAATAGAATCAAGGTTTTTTTATGAAAAAGATTAACTTTTCTTTTACTAGTTGTATCTTGAAAATCTTATTTTATATGAAAAAAATATTATTGCATAATCAATCAAATATTACAAAAGATATTGATATTATAAAAAAATATTGGTATTACACCTTACATAAGTCAGTAACGTGCTATTACCTAAAGCATTACTGGCTAAGGTGTTATTGTCTAAGACAGTACTACCCAAAGCGTTACTACTCCAAGTGATACGGTACGATATGTTATAGTACAAAATAAAACTTTTACATTTTAAATTAATACATAAGAATTATTTTTAATAATGAATTCTTATGCAGGGGACAAAATGTAAATACTTGATTTTGGTTAATATTTATTCTCTAAAGAATTATGTTACAACATAATATTGTACAGAGAATAACCTGAACAAGTGAAGTGCTACTTCACGTGAAATAACTAGAACAAGTGAAGCTCTACGTTACACAGAACAACTAGAACAAGTGAAATACTACTTAAAGCAGAACGACTAGAATAAGTAAAGCACTACTTCTTATGGAACAACTAATACAAGTAGAACAACTATTTCAAATAGAATAACCACTTCACTTGGATGATAGTGAAAGCAACTTAGAATAAGTGGCAGGATTCACGGGTTACTTTCATTTTGGGATGTTTTGGAGAGTTTGGCTTGGTGACTCAAATATGGAGGTAGTTAAGAGGCCTTCCTCTTAACCTTTTCCTGAAGTGCAAATGTTTCACTCTCCTATCTTGATATCGTATACTTGTTCTCATACACCTTTTTCTCTTGTACTTGTTCACGTACAACTTCTTCTTTTATATCTTTTCAAGTATACCTCTTTTCTATTACCTTTTACTTGAGAACAAGTCTTATTACATCCAATTATAATAACGGTTACTCACATTAATATTTTTCATAATAATGTCATTCATTAGACACATTAAAGCCTATGCTTGAGTAATCGTCACTTTTAGCACTATATATAAAGCCTCACAATTCATTTAGGGGACTTTTGTCCTCCCTAACACATTCTCCTCTAAAGCTTCTCTCTCTAATTCTCTTTTTATTATCTTTCACATGTCACGACACTCAGTATTTTAGGAATTGCTCCAATCTTCCTCTCTGCTGCCTCCGGTGCATTTTTTTACTTGTTTGTAATTCTTTCTCTCCTTATCACAAGAAACCCATTTACAAACAACAATAATACTTTGTTTAACTATTGTTCCTCTCGTTAAGAAGATTGAGATCGGGGTGTCAAATCTCTACTTCCTTTGTATTTTTCATATGTCGGCACTTCCAAAGATTCCGAGTAATTTAATTTGCATGCATCTTTGTATATGCAAATATATATATATATTTTTACCCCAAAAATTATGAAAATGTATCATTAAATTGTTTGAGACAAATGAGAATGTACTATATACAAAAATTAAATATAAAAATGTTTAAAGAATTCTTATGATTTTGAGGAGAATTTTGCATGTAAATGGTACAAATATCGTAGAGTTCTCTTCTTGGTTTCAATAAAGAGAATTTATGAAAGAATATATGTCATCAACACTTGAATGACAAACGTTGCGAGTTGTGAAGAGTAAGGAAAAACTAGCTCGACACCACAACCACAGCTACACCTGCCACCGAAAGATCTGTGAAAGGGAAGGCAGGAGGAAGAGAAAGAGAAGGAGAAAGATTTATCTTTTAATATCCACATGCAAGATGTAGTTCCAACCGCCCAAGACAATGACTGCTTGTTGCTCGTGTAGGTCAAGGCATTGAAAGCCTTTTATCTCCCCCCCCCCCCAACGATAATGGAGGCGCTTTCTTTTTTCTGTAACTAACCCCTCATTATTTTCGTAAGGAATTTGTCAATCGTTTTAGTTTTCTCTCGCCATGATATTAAATTTGATGAGATCAGGGAACCTTTGAGACTTCAATACTATTCTCTTTATTGACCTTCCGATCCCTTTCTTTCAATAAATTAAATAACATGGTTCTTGCTTCTCGGCGTACTTATGCAGGCATTTAAGGAGACTAGATATCGATCACAAGCTGTATATACCTCAAATATCAGCAGCAGTTATTATTTCTGTGGACGTTAGGAAGGGGAGAAGAAAGCTACGTAACTAGAATTCTTTGACCCATTGAACAGGCCACTCAAAAGCTGCACCGGTGAAAAACATACTTTCTTGTGTACCAAGGAAGATATTATCCATGGAAGTTGGGGATCCCTTTTCCCAAGGGTTTGGCGCATAGGATTTTTACAGAGTTAAGATATACTTCGGCACCAACATTCCATCACTTTAATGGCACCCCTCTTCGTTACAAGCCCATCTGCCAAACTCTCACTCTTGTCTTTTATAAAATACAAGGGGCTTTCGATGTAAGATCCCCATAGTTACATGCACATATGAATAAAGTAGATATATCAAGTAAAATATTGTGCTTGATTGAACCATATAAGATCATTTGTAGGGTAGATATTTTTTCTGCTGATGATGTACAAGATTTTGTAATATATAAAGATAATTTCATGAATAATTTCCCCGATTCTTTGACTTTATTTATCTTGTGTCCGCCTTCTTGTGTGAACTCAATGCGATTCCTTTTCTTGGGTGCTTGGTCCCCAATCTCTCCACATTATATATCTTTACAGTCCCTTTCAAATTTATGGAGACTGTGAAATTCAAAACCTATATGAATTTGATATTATAAAGTTAAGTTGCTATACATATACATATGATAAATGACCATTAAAGAAGAGAAAAGTGAAATTTAGAGTGGTACTAATTTGAAATGTTTGATTATGTAGAGGGGGGAAAATGTCTATGAGTTAGAATCTAACTCACTAGGGCTGAAATTCAAATCAAGCTTCGACATAGTATTTATTTGACAACAATATTATTGGCTATCCAACTAATATGGAAACTATTTCCATACCATAAGCAATAGCACATGGCTTTGGCATTTATATTACTAGCTAGGAAACTTGGAAGTGGTGAATATTATAAAGATTATATTAAAGTTTCAAAATTATATCTAGAATGCGAATTAGGCAACTAGGATTTATGTGGCAATTTAGTAGACCTGTCCTAACCATGGACTAAGCCTTTTAATTAAACCTGAACCTGACCCGAAATATTATTTATTCCCTTTATATTATCATTTATATACGAATTTCAAAAGTGCAAAAAATGAATGACATAGTCACCCTTGATTATATATTAAATTAACTATTTTAAGATAACTAATGAATTTCTTATTAAATTAATATATTGATTAATTATTATTTAGTTCTTTATTAATATTGAAATCCTTATTAAAGTTAACTTTCTTTAATTAATAATTTTTAAATTAAAGTATATTGTTCTTAATAAAATTTAATTTAGCTATAACACAAATTAGAAACTTTGTTTCATTGAATCCTTATATATATATATTGGCTGCAAATATAAAAATGTTTTTGTTGATTAATAGATGACCTTTTCACCGGTACGAACAGTTAGTTTAGAAAGCTAGGGTGTAACTGGTTTAAGTGTATTTCTATTTTTTTTTTTGTTCTTATTTTTCTTTGTATCTATCCATATTAGAATTCATGATACTTATTATTTATGTTATAAAAAATAATAAGCAACATATAAAACATATAATTTTCATAGAATCCATCAAAAAATAAAATTTTGCCAATAGAGACAATAACTTAAATATAGTTTTTTTTTTTTGTTCTGATAGATTATACCAATTATATGATCACTAATCTATAATATATTTTTTTATTAAAATTTTTTATTTAATTTATAATAATAAAGGTAAAATAAATAAAAAGTAACAATAAATATGTACTTTTTAATGCTTTTTCGTGATCTATTTGATTGTTTCGGAATGATAGTTTTCAATGGTTAGGTTTGGGATGATATGAGGTAATGTTACGATTTAATTAAAATGCGTATTGCTGTTTGGGGTAAAGTCAAATGGCCAAAAACAAAACAGACAATAGAGGATATCTTCAGGAGACTGAATGTAGTTTCAATACCTATAAAAACTAAGCCTGATAAATCATATGTTCATTGAGAGGTATCGGAGCAAGGGTGGATAAAATTTATTATGGATGGAGCTTCACCCGGGAGAGGCAAGCATAGATGGGATTGCTAGAGATCATATCTGTCGTGACGTACGGGTCCGGGAACCCGTCCGCCAGACGCAGGCGAAAATTAAAATTCCAAAATGGTATGGGAGTCGCCACCAATCATATTTATTTAAGGTGTGATTGGTCACCTATTAACCCGATTCTTAATCGATGAAGTCCTAAATCAATTTTAGGTCCGTCGAAAGAACGAGAACTGATCCACGTTTTTTAGAGATGGGTTCGGGAGTGCGGTTACGCACGGAGAAGGATTGGCACCTCCGTGACGCCCGTTCTACGAACGGTACCATTTAATCTTAAGTTATCTTAATATAGCCTTTTCTTAGTTTAATCCCTATTTTATTAATTAAAAATTAATATTGAATTGTCAGACTGAGTTTTTCACTTGGTCTTACGTATGCATATGATGCAAGCGTAGAATGATGTCGTGACTTGTTTATTTTAAATGATGGAGTCGGTAATCTTTTATTGGAAAATTATTCGAAGACTATCCCAACGCTTTGGTGAAGTCTCGAAATCCTCCTCACCTAGAGATATCCCCGGAAGAACTCGTCTCTACAAGCTCCTCGGGGAAATCTCATCATCGGGATTCCCGCGCCATTTGCAAAATAAGAGTGGCATGCAATGACAGTATAAAATGATGGTATCTACATGCACGCGTTTATTGATTATTTAAAAATTTTGATTATTTGTTATTTTTTATTTTTTATTTATATATATATATTATTTTTTGGTTATTTAAATCCATGTTTGTTGTTGGTCAATTTTTTTACTTGTTTACAAAGCTTATCTAAATAATTAGTTAATTAACTTTTAAACGATTAGATTAACTTTGTTTAGTAATATTTATTTGAATTAACAAAATCTTTCTACATATATTATTTTCTAACAATGACTATTTGACTTAATGGGTTTTGAAATTTAGAGTTCAGATTTATCCCGACGCTTCGGTGAAAATCCGTCTCGAACTTCGCATCCGGAAAATATCCACCCGAAAGAGGCAACTCTTTGCTCCCTTTTTAGCGGTAATACTCAAATATTTTCTTCCAATTATATTACTTATTATTAATATTTATTTATTTTTCATTTTATTATTATCATTATTATTTTTTTTTATTTTTTTTATATATTTTTTATTTTTTATTTTTTTATCTAAAAATATAATATAATATATATATGTATATTTGCATCATGAATTACTATTATTATTATTATTTATTTTATTTTTTGCAAGCCTTCAAATATATTTATAATATTAATATTTTTTATTATTTACATATCTTTATTAAAGCTAAACAAATAATTAAAATGAACTAAATGAGCCCAAATCCACAAGAAATGGGTAAGGCCTCACCTTGCTTGGGCCGGAAGGATGGCCCAAGTGGTCTGGGCTGCGCGAAGGTCTGCCTGGCCCGCTTCCTTGGTCCGCTTGGCCTTCTCCTAAACGCACCGTTTTGGGCTCTGGAGACTCCCTCAAACGACGTCGTTTAGGCGTCGACCCTTGGAATCCTTCACTTCACTGAAACGGCGCCGTTTAGGCGTACTTCCTCTGGGTATAAAATCCCTTTTCAGCTTTTTTTATTCATTTTCTCATTTTTTTCTCTCTCTAGCCAACCTCTCCCTCTGCCTTCTCTCTAAAACTTTCCCTCTCCCCGCCGGCGTCTTCCCCTCTCTTCTCGTCGACCTCCCTCTCTCTTCTCTCTACTTACCGGCCGATCTCTCTCTTCTCTCTTCCGAACGACAGATCGGGCACTCCCTTTCTTCGGTCGGCGGTGACCCAAACGGGCCTGAGTTTTCTCCCGCCGGTGATCGGCACTCCCCAGATCCTTTTCCCTTCACCACTCACCGATCTCTCTCCCCCAAACCGAAACAAATCCCCGGTTGAAACCCCGATCGGATTTTTCCTTTTTTTGATTTTTTTGATTTTTTGCTTTTTGTGGTTAACTGCTGGTTCTCTCTCCTTTTTTTGCAGGGTTTTTAAAGAGCCGAGTTGTCCAATTTTTTGGACAACCCGGCGAGGGGGATTCTGGCACCCCCTGGAGTTGGTGGTCAGAGCCCCCCCCATCACGCGTAGTGGGTGGGGGATGGGAAGGCGAAGGTACGCCCAGCCATCCCCATTTTTTTTTTTTAATTTTTTTATTTATTTAATTTAATTTAATTATTATTATATATTTTTTTATTTGGGTGTCTACAATATCAGAGCCACCAAATAGAGATTTTCGAGATCTGTGGGGGTTGGTGATGCCAATCAAGTCGAGGTGTTAGCAATCAGGAAGGCGATTTTCTTATTCAATAAATATTTGAAGAAGGAAAACGTTGAAAAAGTGGGTTGAATCAGACTCCCAAAATGCAGTATTGTGGATTAACAAGAAATCTAATGCACCTTGGGGATTTAGACAATATATGATTCATATTGATTGTCTGCAAAGATCCATAGGTGATTGGTAGATGACTCATATTTTAAGGGAGGCAAATAGCTTGGCCGATGGTTTAGCTAAAGAAGAAGTTACAAAGGAGCAAGATTTTATCCAGCTATTAGGATCAAACAATTAATTTTTCCTTTTATCTGTTGCAGTAATTTGGATGGAATTGAGCTGATAATTTATTCTAGTTTAATCAAATATGAGTTGATGAGATAGTATTTAAGATGGACTCTTGCAGCAGCTACATAAATTTAAATAAAAGAGAAGTCCTAAGCCGAGGGGATATCTTAGGAGATTCTTTTGGTGATTTATCTCATTAATTCACCGGTTGATTAGACTAGAATTCGGATAGCAGTTGTGGCTTGGACAGCTTTGTCAAGGTCTAGACAGATTTATATACTACACTAATTATGGGTTGGACAGCATATTAGTTCAGATTGTCAACGTAGTGAGCTGGTCGTTCATTGCATTTGGTTCTAAGACCAGATTTTATTGTGTGAGCACCCGGATATCTCCAAGTCCGGATTTAGTGTCTAGGGGTTTTTTTTTGTTATTTTTATTTCATTGTAATCTAAAGTCCAAAATTTATCTATTTTGGCAATTAATAATAAAATTACATTTTTTTACAAAAAACAATAAATATGCACTAATACAATTTACATAATAAAGTAGAGCATTATATCTTAAATGAATTAATTAAATCTAATTTGTTTTAGTTAATTTTGACATATTGCTGATGTAACTTGTTTTGCTTCAAACATTTTTCAAATTCTATTTAGTACTTTAACAAATATTTGGAGTCCAAATTAAATTAATGTTTCATGTCGAAAGCTATAAATCCGAATGTTTATTATCTAATGTGTATTTTCTTATCACTAACATCCTTTTGAATGTTTATTTTCTAATTGAATTGAGATCAACTATTATATTCTAATTGAATTAGGTAAAATAATTTATCCTTTTTTCTTTTTTTTGAATGTTTATTTTCTTATTCCTAACGTCCTTGCTATTTAATTTGGAAGATTGTTTTTTATTATCTTCTTTTAATTATTTCAAGTGTTTTTCATTATTATCTAATCCCTTGGAAAGATTAACATTATGTATAAATAAATAAATTTATTTAATCATGTTTTTTCTAATTAAAAGTTTGATTGGTGATGGCAATTTTAAGATAATTATTTGATAAATAGAAGTGAATATTCAATTTCTTAGAACAATAATTGATTTTTTAAGAAGTCTATTAAAAATAAATCAAACAATGAGATCAAAACAATTCAATAGAAATATAGCTTTCATATCGAATCTAGAAATAATATATAAAAATAAATAAAATGTGAATTTAAATTTTTTTTATGTATATGTTTGCCTACAAAGTATAAGGTATTAATAAAGTTTTCATATATATTCTCTCAAAAATATGAAGGTGTTTTGTTCGATAAATTATATGATTTTATTCTATCTCTTATGATAATAACTTAAATTTATTTTTGATAACTAGAAGTGAATATTCAATTTCTTAGAACAATAATTGATTTTTTTTGTAGAAGTCTATTTTAAAAAATTAAAACAAACAATGAGATCAAAACCATTCAATAAAAATATAACTGGCCTATAGATTCTAGAAAAAGATAAAAATAAATAAAATGTGAATTTAAGTTGTTTTTTGTAAGTATACGTTTGCCTACAAAGAATAAGGTCTATTAATAAAGTTTTCATCTCAAAAATGTTAAGGTGTTTTGTTTGATAAATGATAAATGACACGATTTATATTATCTCTTATGATAATAATTTAAATTTATTACAGGTCCCATAAAATATAAAAATAACCAATTTAATAGCTCAATAAAATAATTTTAATGTAGATTTTTTAATATAAGGAAACATAATATTTATAAAGTCATATATCGAGTGAAAATTGCATATAAGTGATAGATATGTATATTATTAAATAATCAATCAAAAGATAATAATAATTATAAAAAAACCAATGAAGTGATACGAAATCAATTTTTCACTAAAAAATCAATTATGATCTAGTGATAAGCAACAAAAGGTTACTATATATTGTAATTTTTCTTATATATATAAGGATATATATATATATATATATATATATATATGAAAAATTATAGGTTTTTTTTGTCACTTAGTTTTGTTTTCTACATTGTTTTACCAGAATACTTGCTTGTTGCAATTTAATTAATTCTGCATGGTGATTGATGAATGAATATCATCTTAATTAGTGCACTCATGTTCTCCAAACAGCCCATTGTAACCGTTGGATGGCCTAAAGTATTTGCACGTCATCTTACATATATAAACTCATAAGGACTATTTTTTTTTTTTTTGTCAAAGCATACTATGATGTTTCATTCAATTTAGTCTCTATCCAAAATCCGGTTAATTTAGTCTCTATATTTTGATATTATGGACAATTGAGTCTTTATATTGACGTGATGCTGACATGTCAGATGGTGCTGATTTTGTTTCTTGAGTCAAATAAATTTTTAAGATTAATGATTGGCTTAATCAAAATATCGTTTATTATTTTATACTGTATGATGTTGATGTAGCATGCTAAAATATCATGATTAATTATGGCATGATATATTGACATATCATAATTGAATATGACGTGACATGTTAATTTGACATGATAATATAATCATGCAACTTTTTCGTTTTTCATATCAATTTAAAGTTAATGTCATGTGAATATAAAATGACAAATGATATTTTTTCTAATTACAATTAGTCAATCATTAGTTATAAAAGTTTATTTAATTCAAAATAAAAATATAAAAACTTAATTGAACGTAATAATAGAATAAAAATTTATTTGACTTTTTTTAAAATAATTTAAGTGTTTTTTCGACTAAGTGTTTTTTCGAGCATTATACCTTTACTATTTTTTCTCTCTTTTTTTCTCCCATTCACTCAAAACTACGTTGTTTTTTTAATAAGACTATTAAAAGCCCATTTAACTTCATTTTTTTTTTCTTTTTTGCATTTTTCCTTCTCTTCTTCCATTTTTGCCTTGCCATTCTTTCCCAATACCACCCCAAATCCAAACTCAAACCTCCGGCTTTCGCTACCATTGAAATTAAAAAAAAAAACACCATAAAACTGTTTTTTCGCTCACTTTCGGGATCTTTTTTCAAAATATATTTCGATTTTTTTAGATTAAAAAAAAACAGTTAAAGCTTTGAAGGATGCCATTAATGTTGTTGGTGGAAATTGTCACATTGTTGTTTTATATAGTTCAGGGTTGATTTTCATCCTTTTATATTAAATTTACAGAATATGTACTCATTTTATTTGTTTGGAACTTTTTAAACCGCATTGGAGATTCTTGTCCTTGTTTCTGGACTGGCGAACACTAAATGCCATGTGCATGGTTCTTTTACTACAAATACATCATATGATACCAGCAAGTTGAGAATCTTTAATTATGAAGTTTATTTGAGACGGTGACGAAATATATTTTTTATATATATTTTTTGAAAGGAGTAACCAAAGGTTAACCTCCTATCAAGCTTACAAAAAAGTTCTGTAATTTTTGGGCCTATGCACAACCACTAATACATGAGCATAAACCTCAAAATTACACTTATGAAACAATACTGAGCAAAAATTTTCGCAGCACTTCCCTTGTACTCACACCACCTCCACCGACCCGTCTCAGCACCTGTTTAGTCTCACTCAGAAAACAAAAAGAATGCAACCTGCACAGCATTCACACTATTCTCCCATCACCAGAGTAACCTCAAATCTTGGCCCTTCCGGCTAGTCTCTCTCTAAATAAGACATACCAGGACCTTCAAAACATCCCACCCACAGCATCCAGCCACACCAGAGGCAGTATACAAAATTTTCAATCACCATGCATTACTCTGATGCTTTCCATACAACACCAAAATACCAACCACCAAAAAAGGAAAAAATAACCATAAACCATTCGAAGACAAACCAACCAGACCCCACAGAAGACATACACAAAAAGGAAACATATTTGGTATGCCGACTCAACTAACTTTGTTATTCACTTATCATACTATGTCCTTGGGCTACACTTTCTTAAACGTCCACGTAATGTACATAAATCCTGAAGGAAAATATGAGGCACTTGATAAATATAGGAATGACTTTGTTGGTGTATTTTCAAAATCAAAGGTTATGTCACATGATGAAAAGTTATCTTAGCTTAAAGGTTATGTCACATAAAGTGACATAGTGTGTCTATTGGATTATAAGCAGGTTTTCATGTAAATGGTTATGTCTCTTGGTAAAATAACATCTAAAAGTCATGTGACATATTGAAAAGACACCACATCTCAAAAGTTAAATATGAAAAGTTATTGTTTCAAATTATAACTCAAATGTTATAATTTATGGAATGAATAGTTATCTCTTTATAAGATGATTATTGAAACAATACATTCATAAAAAAGTTGTGTTTGGCAAAACGTAAAGATGTCTTTTAAACAAAATAGTGCCTTAATGAAAAGGTTGTATCCTTGAAGAAGAGACACTTACAAGCCTATATAAAAGGTTTGTTGCCAACCATTTTGAGACATCAAATCAAACACAACACAAGAGCAGAAATATCAAGAATAAGAAAAGTGTTGTGTTCTATTAATATAAACACTTAAGTTCCCATCAACTACAAAAGATTCCAAATTCCTTATAATCTACTTGTTGCAGAAAGTAGGTTCTAAGACCGAACAACTTTGCAAATCCTTGAGTGTATCTAGCGGTCTACTCTCGTAAAGTGCAATACGAAGTTAGACATTGGCTTCATTGTATCCCTAAAGCTATTCGCATTATTCCCCTTTGTATACAGAGTGGTGGGGGTGAATAATTTTAAAGATAAAGTCTATAGAAAGGCTCGTCTTGAAGTCAATTTTGCCAGTTTCTTGAATTCCATCTAAACCTCATTTGCACCAACAATTTTAAGACTTATTTTTCGTGGTGTTGGAATTCAATGGCTTTCTTAAAAAGTGATACACCAACATCGTCAAGCTAGACCGCTTTGAATGAGGAAACTTTATTCATTGGCAAAAGATGGATTGATTTGATGGTGACAAAGAATGTGATAAACTGGTTCTTTATCGAATTACATGATAAGTTTTCTTTCCTTACTTGATATGCATGATATTGTATTTGATATGCATGGAAAACGTATATTGGTTAGAAAGAAGAATTTTGTTATATTCATATATGATCTTGATATGATTAAGGTTATTGTTGTGTCTTCTATAATTAACATACTTTTCCTATCTTGGAAAGACATTAAGAAAACCCTAAAACATAAGAAAGAAAAGATGTCTCTCGAGGACCTTGGTAATCATTTTCAAATAAAAAAAGATTGTTGCAACCAAGATGAAGTCACAAACAAGATGAGAAGGATAAAGATCCTAAAGTAAGCCATCTTTAGTTGATAAAGGTCCATGTGATGGAAGACACAAGTCATGAGCATGTGGCATTCTTATTATACATTAAGGTATAAAGATGCCAATATGTAAAAACCATCACGGCCCATATGATAGGTGGACATGTGGTGTTCCTATTATACATTAAGGTATAATGATGCCAATATGTAAATACCATGAACGTCCATGTGATAAGTGAGAATATGGCATTCGTATTATACATGAAGGTATAATGGTGTCGTTATGTAAATTTAACATCTTGGTATATGGTGTATTCTTATTTTATCATCGAAGACGTAATAGCGCAACATAGATATTCAATATCTTTGACATGACATGACATTCCTATTGTGTAATAAAGGTGTAATGATACTTATGTGAACATATACCTTAATGTGTTAATTTGACATTCTGATTGTACATTAAGGTACAATGATGTCAATTGAGAAAAAAGGGAATATGTGTAAGCTTGTAAAGTCCTTTAATGGATTAGAACAAGCACTTAAACAATGACATCAAAGTTTGATAAGATTGTGCTGGCTAATGGCTACAAGATCTATTAATCTGATAAACGTGTCTATAATAAGTTCCAAGTGTCATCATTTATGTATATGTGGATGACATGTTAATCTTTGATACCAATTTTGGAACTAATAGGAGACACAACAAGGTTCTTGTCATAGAATTTTGACATGAAAGATATGGGTATGGCGGATGTTATTCTTGGTATAAGAATAATGAGAGATAATAATGGCCTAACATTGTCTCAATCTCATTACATTGAAAAGATTGTAATGAAGTATGGTAAGTCAGATTGTATGCCGATGATTAGGCCTTATGACTCTAATATAAGGCTAGTAACTAACAAAGACAAGCCAATAGCACAAAATGAATATGCAAAGATGATTGGATGCCTAATGTATGTCATGGTTTGTACAAAGCTAGATATTGCTTTTACGGTTGGGATGCTAAGTCGATTTACAAGTAATCCAAGTAAAAAACATTGGTATGTTGTTCATAAAGTTATAAGATATTTAAAGAGTACAAAGAATTATGGCATTTCTTATTCAGGTTTTCCTTCAGTTTTTGAAGGATATACAAACGTTAGTTGGAACTCAAATAGAATGGATCATACTTTTATGACTGGTTGAATTTTTACAATTGGTGGGGGTGATGTTTCTTGGGGTTCTAAGAAGCAATCTTGTCAAGCAGACTCCATTATGGCGGCTGAATTTATAGCTTTAGCATCTGCCACCCAAGAAGCGAAGTAGTTGAGAGATTTACTCTATGAAATTCTATTGTAGCTAAACCAATGACACCAATCTTAATACATTGTGACAATGAAGCAACTGTATCAAAGACATATAATCAAGCATACTATGGAAAGAGTCGATATATTGGACTTCAACATAGCATTGTAAGACAAAGAATTAGTGATGGTATAGTCACTATAAGTTATATGAGGTTTGATAAAAATTTAGCGGATCTGTTTACTAAAGGTCTAAACAAGGACCTAGTTATAAAGACCTCAAAAGGGATGAGTCTCAAGCCTATCAACTAAATCTCCAATGGTGGGAGCTCACCTCAACGCTTGTGGCCGACCTGCAAGTCTTGGGTACTGACCATTCTACCACATGAATGATTGTAAACACTAATTTATATTTTCCATCCTAAGGTGTATAGTGCTTGGTTTTCGTAATGTGTAAAGTAAGGTTGAACAAAAGTTCTTAATAGACCCATAACATGTATATGTTGAAGTATTATAATTAAGAAGTACTTCCGATTGGGGCTACTTATGTGAGTGGAAGTGTGGCCGTTTCTAGGAGCTAAAAGCTTGACTCTAACAGCACTCATGAATGGATGTAAAACATAAGGCCATAAAACGTGTTGACAAAACTAGATACAAAGTGAGCAAGGAAGCTTGTGTGTGTTTAATGGCTCGACTAGTCAAATGAAGAGTCGATGGTTCAATGCTTAGTTAACCACTCAATCCAAACTAGAACCAACCACACTCACTAAGTGAAGGTTTAAATTTACGGGATACCTTCATTTATGCATAAGGTTCCCAAAGTTGTTGGTATTTGAAAATTTTGAAAATGGTGAGAGATTGTTGGTGTATTTTCAAAATCAAAAGTTATGTCACATGATGAAAAACTATCTTAGCTCAAAAGTTATGTCACATAAAGTGACATAGTGTGTCTATTAGATTATAGGTAAGTTTTCATGTGAATGGTTATATTTCTTAATAAAGTGACATCTAAAAGTCATGAGACATATTGAAAAGACACCATATCTCAAAAGTTAAATATAAAAAGTTATTGTTTCAAATTATAACTCAAATGTTATAATTTATGGAATGAATAGTTATCTTTTCATAAGATGATTATTGAAACAATACCTTCATCCAAAAGTTGTATTTGACAAAACGTAAAGATGTCTTTAAAACAAAATGGTGCCTTAATGAAAGGGTTGTGTCCTTGAAGAAGAGACACTTGCAAGCCTATATAAAAAACTTGTTGCCAACCATTTTGAGACATCAAATCAAACACAAAACAAGAGCAAAAATATCAAGAACAAGAAAGTGTTGTGTTCTATTAACATAAACACATAAGTTCCCATCAACTACAAAAGCTTCCAAATTCCTTATAATCTACTTGCTGCAGAAAGTAGGTTCTAAAGTAGAACAACTTTGCAAACTCTTGGGTGTATCTAGCGGTTTACTCTCGTAAAGTGCAATACGAAGTTAGACGTTAGCTTCATTGTATCCCTAAGGCTATTCGCATTATTCCTCTTTGCATATTGAGTGATGGGGGCGAAATAAGTCTTAAAGATAGCATCTATAGAAAGGCTCGCCTTGAAATCAATTTTGCCAATTCCTTGAATTCCATCTAAACCCCATTTGCACCAACAAACTTGACTGAGCTTGATAGGCGTGGTAAACTTGATCCTGTAATTCGCCGCGATGATGAAATCCAACATTATATCCAGATATTATCAGTTTCTCTTTGATTTTTCTTGAAATCTTTTGTCTTTTAGATAACGGGAAATATAAGAAGAGAAATGGAACGAAGACATGGCAAAAGAAGGGATTTTGTAAAAAGGTATTTTGTGATATATATTTTTTTCAATTTCCAACCTCTAGAAACCGGTGGCCGGAAGTTCAAATCTAGGTTTGGGGCAATCTTGATGAGAGAAGGGCAAGAGAGAAGGAAAAATGAAAAAAAAAATGTGCTTTAAATAATTTTATCAAAATGGTGTAATTTTGGAAAAAAAAAAAAGAAGAAGAAAAGAAAATGCAAAGCCATATCAACACTATCTGATAAGTAAGTACCATGTCAGTATCATTAACAGTCAATTAAGAAGGAGTTACTTATGAAAACTCACTTACACAATGTCAAAATACATAAACTAAATTAATCAAATTTGAAGTAACTGAACTAAATTAAACAAATCGATATAGTATAGGTACTTTAAGGGTGCTTTAACTTTATTTTTTTTTAATGTATGGGAGGTACAAGGAAGAGCGGAGAATCCTTAATCTCAATCTTTGTAAAGATATAAACTACTAGGCCAAAACTGAGTTATAAAATACTGATAAAAGCCACTAAAAACCAAGAAGAATTGCACTAAAATTACAACAGAAATCAAAAAGAAAAAGAAGTTACACAAATTGACCTGCATAAAGTCGTTTACTATATATATAGAAATGAAAATTATCATTCTCAATATATAGTAAGACATGTGAATTAAATGCTATAGCCTACCAGCATATAAAACTAGTAGACAAAAATCAATGAGAAAACTTAGCCAAAAGACCAGGAATGAGATGGTCGGAGATGATTTTGTTTGTTTTCTCTGTAGGATGGAAAGCATCCCAAAATACATATTTATTTGCATCACTACATGTAAATGGGTTATACTGACTGCATAGGTAACTCATTTCAAAAGTCCCTGTTGAACAACAAGCCAGACCAGTCACCTCAAACCCTGCAAATAAAATTTAACGAAATTTCAGTAATTTAGAGTGTGATGGGGGGGCAGAAATGCATGGTTCATTTGACTGACAAGAGGAAACTTGAAAATTTTGAAACAAGGAAAAAAATAAAAAACAGAAGCAGAATGAAGAGAATCCTAAAGAGAAGCACTATGCAGGAAGAGGTGAAACCCTCTCTTGTTCATCGACTGAGACGAATGGGTGGGTGCATGTCTCTTCCCCCTAACTTTTTAGAATTCTTATTTTGACCGATTTATGTTGGTACAAATCTAGTTTATTTTATTTAATTCTAAAATACTTTTCAAATGTAATTTTCAAAAAATAAAATACTTTTCAAAGTTCTTAAAGCAAGAAGTGTTCATGGGGTGGGTCGAGTCAAGATAAGTTTACTTCACATTGTTCAAAATCCAAACCCGCTCATTTACGCTAAATTTATTACTAAAATGTTAGAAATAATTTTCAAATTGTATTATAAATTTCACAAGCAACGTTTTATATGTTTGTCATATGTTTCATTTATTTACTTATTTTTCGAAAAAGATACTTTAGTAGTTAATATTAAGATTTCGAGTTTGAATCTTGTAATGGACAAAGTGAGGCTTATGGGACGAGGGAAAGTTTAGCTTAAACAAGAAAGTCAACATTGAATTATAAAGCTAATAGTATATATTAATGGCTTAATACTTAAAAAATACCTAATTATTTAGAAAAATTAAATAAATTTTTATTTTTTTATTGCATTTAATCAAGTTTTAGTATTTTTATTTTGAATCAATTAAGCTCTTATAATTAATAATTGACTTAATCAAAATACCATCTGTTGTTTTATGCCAAGTGACATGCTGACATATCATAATAGATGACAACGTAGCATTTTCATGCAGTATGATGACTTGATCATGTGGTCAATTTCATCATCCACATCAGCGTCACATAGGTATAAAATGATAAATAATATTTTAACTAATAGTAATTAGTCAACCAATAGTTGTAAGGATTTATTTGATTCAAAATAAAAGTATAAGGATTTATTTGATACAAAATAAAAATATAAAAACTTGATTATACATAATAAAAAAATAAATTTTATTTAAATTTTTTGTAATAGTGCAAGGGTTTTATTGAGCATTATGTCAATATTAATTTAAAACATATCAAATATATATATGATTAAAACCACATGCAGAGTTTAAAATTTCTATTGTTACCGTATTAAATGATAATCTACAACACAAACTTACTCTTTTTTTTTTTTGGCTTTTTAGGTGAGGAAGTCAAAAAGGAGTATGAGTGTTTATATGGGAGGAAAATGTTCCTTTAACACGTTTTGTGCTAGAATTTAGTTGAAAAAGAAAGTTGGTAGTCATTTAACACTCATTAAAAGGGTTATTTTTATATAAAAAGCCAAAATTTTTATAAAAGGGTTATCATTGGACTTATAAAAGGGTTATTTGACAAAAAGCAAACATTTTGGTTTATTTTTATATAGAAAGAGTTAATAAAATGCATTGGGCTTATAAATTTAAATTATTGACAAAAAGCCAAAAATGAATTCATTGATCTAAAGCTTTATGTTTTATTTATTTATTTATTTATTTGTTTTCTATGCACGCATAAATTCTAGAGGTCTCAAATGAGTGAGTATGGTTAGAATTGAATTGGTGAATTAAATTCTAAAGCTCTCTAAATTTATGAGCTTTAATTTTCCTCCACTTAATTTCTATCAAAATAAATAACCTCATTTCTATATCTCTGCCCCTTCACCAACCTCTATCACAGCAATTAAATGATTGGAAAGTTGTAGTCATTTCCCACCACAATAAATGCAATTCTAATTTGAGCTATAGCAGCTCCTAGAGATTTAAACTCAAACGGAATTAGGATTCAACTGAGATGTATGCTTCTAAAAGCATATAACATAATGATCAAGCCATCATGTTAAATTGTAAATTGCCATCTGCAGGTTGCTGAATGATTCGATTCAGTAGTCAGAGAGCTGTTGGCTTGTCGCCCATTTAACACTCATTAAAAGCTTTCACCAGTTTCTCAGAAGGCCACTGTTCCTACGTGCTTGTTCATTGGTGTGGGTGTAATGATTCTAGCAGATAACGTAGGGTTTAGCACCGCCAAATTATTATATATATACAACGAGTTTTCGTTGTTGTAAAATCAATTCAATGATCCAAGTTCTTTTAACTCAAAAATTATTTTGTTTGAAATTAACATTTTTAATAAATTATGTGAAATTCGGGCTGACGTTAATCACTATGATCCGATAGCTTAAAGTAGAGATGCAGAAATAAGCTAAAAGCAAGAGAAATATGGTCTGGCAAGAACCTTTTCCCTGATATGCTTCCCGATAGTATATAGCACTCAACTATGAATAAACTTGTTTCAATTAATATGCAAAATGCTTTAAGTGAATTGCACTGTAAAGTGATCCTGTGCGCTAATCTTTTTCTCAACATTTACAAATGCAGTAAGAAAAAGAAAAAGTGTAGTGAAAGACTTTATACGTACCGAATAGAGAAGGCCTTTCAATAATTTGATAGAAAATGTCATATGCGGGTGCAGACACCATTCGCATTCCCGGAAGGTCTTTGTTCAGCTTTGCCACCAACCCCTCCAATTTCCTGTTGAATTCTAAAGCCACATTGTTGTATTCATCTACACAATCATTTTGACCCAGGATATTCGTGACCCTCTCCAATGGCAAACACCCCATTGGAGGAAGGCCGGTTACGGACAATTTCCGAACTCCTAGACCGTGGAGCTCCCTGATGAAATTTTCACCAAGTCCCAGTAGGAAATCCTGGTATTGTCTCACTGAGAACTGAGATTTTCGGGTGGGAAAAATGTAGTAGTTTTCTAGGAAATCGTTTGTCCCTAAGCTCATCAGGTACAAGGCCTCACTCAGAATTTGATTTGCCTTCTTCTTACCGACATAGGCTCTCAGTTTTTGCTGGTATTCCTTATAGTACTCTAATTCCTTCCATAGTGGTATCACATTCTGCACAGCAGGTGAATTAAGATACTCAGACAGCAATGTCAAAGTTAGAAACGGCAAAGGGAAAAAAAGGGAGGAGAAGAAGAAAGAACATAAAAAGTGATCGAACTACATATCAGTAACTCTATATCTGGGGCTTACTAGCACTTTGGAGGTTGCATTGTCGTAGCCAGTTCCAGCAGAGGCAAAACAAACTCCAGTGGCAAAGTCCGATATAGTATAAGCTGGATCCAAGTAGGCTGGTATAGCTGGCTTGAGCCCAAAAGCCTCGGAGATGAAATCAGGAGGGATTCGGCCATTGCAGAAGCGCCCAGTGGGATGACCACCATAAAAATCACGACCATAAGGCTTAAAATTGCTCTTCAGGAGTGTCGGAATCACGTTATTGTTTCCTGAATCGACGGAGGAGTCTCCAAAAACTATGATCGCCGGAACTTGGGCTCTGGCTGAAGCGAAAAGTATCAGTGATAAAGACACGAAAAGCCATGTAACACGCGTGTAAGACATTTCCAGACTTGCGTATTTCATCACAACTTGCACTTCACCGACTCTGCAAGCAGAGAGAGGCTTAGAAACAGAACTGAAAGTATAAACCAAGTTTTTGACAAATAGAATTACGAGTGGCAAATTAAACAATTGAGTTGGTTTAGGAAGAAGTTTTGTTGTTTAATATAAAGGGGCCGGTTTGGTGGGAGTTTTAATATCTACCTGCGCCTACCTATGCCATCGGTGCAGGGAGGGGCTAACCTCGAGCTGACATAACCCAATGGTTTGCACCTTGCAGTAAAGAAAACTCTTTTAGTAGTATTCCTTTATGGAAATTAATAAAGACTCAAAATATATGAAATATCAAGAATGCAATCGGGAGGAATTTTATTGCTAGTCTCCAAAGAGTAATTGAACATGAAATATCAATAGCTTGAATGGATATAGAACTTACGGCAGTATGTTTTATTGAGGGCAAAGTATAATTTGGTAAATCATTGTTATTGCTAAAACAAGTAACAAAAAAATGTTTGTTGCGGTACAACTATTAGAAAGTTGTATTAATTGGTTACGTACATATAAACTAACATATCTACGAACGAAATTATCTTTTTCTAATGATCGATCTCTATCCTAACAAATCTCTATCTCAACTTTTTGTCACTGAATTAGATGAAGCTATCTTATGGTTTATTATTTACTTCTTTGACCAAACCTAAGTTGACCTTAATAACCATCAACTATAGTAGTAAGAATTGCTATAAAAGTAATGTAGATAATAAAGGCTATATCCACAACAACCGTAAAGTTTCTCTCCCTATGCTTGATGCTTATTATTCAACTTTAACATATGATTCGTTGTGTCTTTTTTTTTTCAATTTGTTTTTTGGTTTTAAAAGTAAAGTATATTGTTTAATTAGATGTAAAAGAATTTTTTTGAATAATTAATTAAAAATTAAATTTTTTATTTATATGAATATTTGGGAACATATTCAGTTGTATTTTTTTGTTAATGAGAATCCATTATAAAGCTCTTGATGCAACTCCGTACAAGGAACCAAATAGAAAAATGTTAATGGAAAGGTGATTTGCTTTTCCATAAAGCTGTATTAACTGGCTACATATATATAAATTTAACATATCCACAAACGGAATTACCTTTTTCTAATTATCGATCTCTGCCCTAATAAATCTCTATCTCAACTTTTTATCACCGAATTAGATGAAGCCACCTTATGCTTCATTATTCACTTCTTTGACCAAAACTAAGTTGACCTTAATAACTGATAACTCTATGTTATAAAGTTATTTTGTCACATTTTGAATATTAAATTAACTAAAGTCTTGAAATTTAGTTTAGAAATTAGATATTTTTATTTATTTGTTTTAGTTTAGTAAATCATGTTTGGTTGATTTAATTTAAGTTATGTTATTTTAGTTTGATGATAATTTGCTTTTAGTTTAGTTATTATTGAGTTAATTTGTTGCTTTTGTAGGTATGCAAATGAAAATGGCTTCAATTGTTAAAGAGTGCATAAAAGGTCCAAACTTCTCTTGAATATGTTCTAGCATTTTGAGCATAACTTTTATTCTATAATTCCAATTAACGTGATTCTTGAGTCATTGGAAAGCTAAGAGATAGGATTACAACTTTCATGTTTACCATTTTGTCTAGTTCAACCTGAAAGAAGGAGAAAATTGCATCACAATTTGAAGTAGTACAGTAGAGGAGACAAGACAAGACAAAACAGTGGGTGCCACGGCCATGGATGCATAGGCGCCATAGTGCCATGAAGAGAAGTGCACCGACTAACAAGACAAAGAGCTCAGCATTGCAGTGCTAGAGAAGTGGCACTACGATGCCAACATGATATCCTGAATAGAGACAAATCCGGGAGTTGATTTTAAGTGCCCTATTTAAAGACCCCTTTAAACCACTTGAAGGCAACAATTAAGATAGATTTTTTTTTAAGAAAAAAATCCATCAACCAAGCAAGAAAGTGAGGGAAAACTCTTAATGATTGAAGATCAAAGACTTGACAAATCTTAGTTTTATTTTCTTCTTTTGTTTTTCTTATACTTTCTTTGTTTTATGTAAGGAACTAAATTTCCTATCTAGAATTGCAATTGAACCCAACATGTAGTTTGAATTTTTAATACTCTTTCTTGTTTATGATTGATAGTGTTTGAGTTGTTTATTTCAATCTTGTGATTAATGTGTCTGATTGCTTGATAGACAAGTTAACCTAAATGGAACTGAAAGAGGGAGCTTAGTGTAAGCTTTAGATGAAATAGCATATGTTCAATTTCAATTACATGAGATGATTGATTTGATTCTTGTGTAGGGTTGGAATACACTTACATGTTATATGTAGCAATAATTAGAGCCTAAACTTAAAAAGTCTTTCTTAATAGCAATTTGCATAGAAATATAGTAGATTGGTTAATAAAGATATTTTTATAAGAATATCGTAAAAGACTTATAAATACATTAGAACTCTAGATTAGCAGCTCAACTATTGAGTAAGTAAAGAGAGAGTAGAAGAGATTCAAGTAAAGTGTTGAGAGAATATTGTAGTTCTAGACTTTGTTTTATTGATTTTGTAGTTTAAATTGTCATTTTTGTTAGTAGTTTTAGTTGCTTAGTTTTCACTAGTTTTAAAAATTGATTGTTTGTGTAAGATTGAGTTGTGTTAAATTTAGTACTTAGTAATATTTTGATGCAATTTCTTGTGAAAATTATACTCTATTTTTCATTGTATTACTTGTTAACGATACATGCACTTGCATAGTAAATCTGATAATAATAACCATCATTTATAATATTAATAATTACTATTAAAGTATTGTAGATAACTAAGGCTATGTCCACAACAATTATAAAGTTTCTCTCCCTAAGCTTGATGCTTATTATTCAACTTTAACATATGATTCGTTGTGCCTGTTTTCAATTTGCTTTTCAGTTTTAAAAGCAAAATATATTGTTCAATTAAATACAAAAGCATTTTTTTGAACAATTAATTAAAAATTAAGTTTTTTATTTATATGAATAATTGGCAACATATTCAGCCATATTCTTTCTTTAATGTGAATCCAGTATTAGCTATTTGTTATTTTTTAAGAAAATATAATTTATTTTTATTAGCTATATGCACATGCTCTTAGTTAAAAGGAAGCATGTGAAGGTCTCACAAACCCCACATTAGTAAGAGATAGTTTGTGACACAAGCATATGTAGAGAGCACATACCATTGGTTAAATAGAGACATGATGCACATGCCATTAGTTAAATGGAGACATGTGCAAGTATGTGCTCTACGTTAATGAAAATTTAGGTTTGCACTGATACCACTTGTTATGGGCTCATGTTTTCAACCTAAAAAACATATATGATAGGTGGAGGAAGAACCTTATTTGTAAACCCAAGACCCACTTCATCTTTTTCTTATGTGGGATCCGTGATACACTGCACATGCTTGCAGTTAAATGATAGTTATTTTGCTTGTAAATAGTTTCATAAGTTAAGGTTATTATTAAAAATTAAATTTTTTATTATATGAAAATTTAGTAGCATATTCAACCATATTTTTTCTTTAATGTGCATTCATTATTTTATTTATTTATTTATTTTGAAAAGCAAGTGCATCCATTATTAGCTATTTCTTATTTTTTAAGCAAATATAATTTGTTTTTGTTACCTATCACTTAATTAAATAGAGGCTTTACGAAGGTGTTATAGACCCCACATTTGTAAGACATGGAATGAGTCTTGAACTAATAAGTAAGACCTTTTATTCACCTAATAGACATGTTTTTTGGGTTGAAAACATGTGGATCCGTGACACAAGCATGTACAAAGAGCACATGCACATTTTCATCTCAAAAGGCATGCCTATTAAATGAAGGAAAGTCCTTATTCATAAACTCAAGACTTATCCCATCTTTTATTGATGTGAGATCTATGACACTTTGCACATGCTTGCAGTTAAATGATAATTACTTTACTTGTAAATAGTTGCATCAATTAGTGTTATTATTATGATGCTTTCTTTAGGATCT
Organism: Theobroma cacao; assembly: GCF_053813885.1. Lineage (NCBI taxonomy): Eukaryota > Viridiplantae > Streptophyta > Magnoliopsida > Malvales > Malvaceae > Theobroma > Theobroma cacao. Next base: position 12,393,887 of record NC_142639.1, read on the forward strand.
TAATTTTTTCTTTCCCTTATCAAGGATCTTTAATCATTGTTTTTCCTCCATCACTTCGATCATCACGGATTGGTAGTAATTAACCTTAAACTCATTCCAAACAACTATACTTCATGAAGACGATCCTTTTTGGTAGCCTTATCAATAAGAAATTAAGCTAGATTTATTGATGGAATGATCGAAGAACGAATTGTCACTGATGAGCTATACACGACATGGACAATGTGCAAAAATCTCATTATTGCTTAGCTTCTCCAATCAATTTCTCCTCAGATTGTTGCTACTATTTTCTACATTGAATTTAGCCGATCAAATTGGGGAGACTTTAAAGAAAAGGTTTTCTCAACCAAATGACTCTCGAATCTGCAATCTACAATACTCATTATCAAACATTAGACAAGGTACTAAATCTATTGATTCGTACTTCACAGAGTTAAATGCTATTTGGGAAAGTTGAGAAACTTCAAGCCTCTACCCCATTGTAGTTGTGGAAATTGAAATCCATTGTGTTTCTTTAGAAGTTTGTTGATCAAAATGCTAAGGACAATATTTTTAGATTTCTGAATGGTCTTAATGAGTCATATGCTGGTCTAAGATCTCAAGTGGTGAAACCATTTCCAAGTCTAGATAAGGTTTACAATCTGGTTGTTAAGGAAGAATTATAAAAGGATATTCACTTGTAAACTCAACCTTTGATGGAGGAATCAACTATAGCCAATTTTTCAACTAGGAAAAGGAAAAATAAGAATGATATTACTTGTTCTCACTGTGGAAAACTAGGACATGTGAAGGAAAAATATTATAGAATAATTGATTTCCACTTGATTTTAAATCACTCAAGGAAGGAATGATCTTAAGAAATTTGTTAATAGTTAACAACATTATGGCCAATGTATAATCTGATGAACATGAGGAATATGCTAACACCTTGTCTCAATTGTCTCTTACAAATAGTCATATATCAATAACTCATGGTGTTTATCAATAAGCAAGAAAATGACACTAGTGATGACCTATCTTCTTAAAATCTACCTTTTTCAAGTAATAGTGATATGAGTCCTCACTCACACAGAACATCTATGGTCAATTCAACAGTAGTAAATAAACTTATTAAGCTTTTCTGTTTCAATTTACATAGCACACTATTTGATGAATCATCTAGTATTGAGGTTCATACATTTGATCAACATCCCTCTTATACATTTGATCAACATTCTTGGATTATAGATACAAGTGCATCTGATCATAAAGCTTGTTCATTAAATTACTTTTATTGCATTCGTACCAGTAAAAGATGTATATGTACAGATGCCAAATAAAACTAAGGCCATTGTCACACACATTGCAATTGTTAAATTGCCAACAAATTTGATTTTGCATGATGTTTTTTATGTGCCTAGTTCTCATTAAGAGCATTTTTAAAAATAACCCTTAAAGATAAAATGGTTTAAAAAATAGCCTTTTATAATTTTAACTATTTTTAGTCAAATTGGATAAAATTACCCTTAATGAAATTACACACCATAATGTTACACGTCATGGTTAGATTGTTACACGCCATGTACAAAAACATATTACACGTCATGGTTAGGTTGTTACACACCATATACAAAAACACGTTACATGCTGGGTTAGGTTGTTATACGTCATGTTGAAAAAAATACTATTATTTCACGCCATATACAAAAACATGTTAAAAAAAATGTTGTTGTTACAAGTCATGTTGAAAAAATATTATTGTTACATGCTATATTCAAAAATATTTTGTTACACTTTAATGCCTAAAATGTTATTGTTACTTACGAACCAAAACTTTAAATCCGCTCCAACTCTCTTCATTTCTTTTTTTTTTTTGACAATTTAGCACTTATTAAAGTGTTTCTAATATGTTTTCATAAATCAAAACACAAATTTTCTTATTTAAAATATCTATATCGACTAAAAATCAAAAAAAAATTTCTCTAAAAACCTAGGTCTATAAATTTCAAATTCTTGAGTTTACTAGTGTATGGATCTTGAATTGATCCAATTAAAAGCTATTTCAAACATCTGTGCTCATTTCTACCATTTTAGTTTTATCCAAAATGCCTAAAAATCAAATTCCCCAAATAACCACTCACCCAAGTTGTAACACCCTGTACTTTGATATGTTGGCTAATAAGGCTTATCAGATATTAATTGAGATTTATTAGAGTGTTTAAAAGTGATGAAAGGTGAAAGGCATAGTTTGGAATAAAATATTTCGCAAGCGAAGCAATAGTAATTAAATAATAATATTTTTATTGAGAATGAATTAACGATATAAAAAGTGATTCGAAAGTGGATCAGGGCATAATAAGACATTTTGGGTGCTAAGGAGACAAGTGAAAAATTTTAGAATAAAATAATATTTTATTAATAAAATAATATTAAAATATTAATATTTTATTCAGTGTCTAAATTTTTCATGAAGAAGGAGTATATGGTCAATCTAAGTGAGGGAGAAGAAGAATGAGAAAATTTCAGAGAAAAATAACGTTAATGGGGCTCCCATGTCTTTATTAAATAAAGCTAGCGCGGGGTAAGTAAATATTGAAATATTGCGATGATACCGCGTTGAAGTATAAACTTGATATTTTATTGATACAAGTGTTAAGGAAGAAAAATGAAAAGAAATTGAAATTAAAATATTGTGGGAGGATACAATTAAAAAGGGTGAAAACCTTATAGGGTAAAATGATAATTTTACCATTAGTGGTCAAAGCTTTCAAAAGAAGCTTTGACTCTTCATCCTTATCCCATGGCTAGTTCTTATCTCCAGCCAAAAGATATTTTCTCCTCCACCTTCATGCTCCTAATGCCATTTTCACCCACCCAACGCCATTTTCATACTCCCATGCCATTTCACCTTGCCACCATGTATTTAAAAAGAAAAATAAAGACAATCGGCCAAGGAAAGAAAGGAGAGAAAAGTGAGAGGCTTGGGTAGTAAGTTATTCAAGAGTAATTGAAGAAATATCAAGTGGGTCTCAAGATTCAAGAAACATAAGGTAAGGATTTTTATGTTTTAAGCTCATGGTTGGTTAAATCTTTAGAGAAATAATGTGTGAACCATTTTGTGGCAGCTATGGTGGCCATGGGTGTGAGGAAATTATGAATTTTGTTAGGTGAAATCCAAGCTAAAACCAAGTTGTAAGCTTAATGCTACAATTTGAAGCCTATGATTTGTTTAATATGATGAGAATGATTGTGTGCAATATGTAGGGTTATTGTAATGTCATGGGTATGGTTGGAAGGCAATTATATTAATTGTAAGCTTGGAAATGATTGAGTGAAAGTGAGGATGATTGTTGCTACCATATATGTGGATTATGTGTGGAAATATAAGACAAATTTGAATGAAAATGGCTAGAAAAGGTTAATATGGGTGCTAGAGTCATAATTAAGTTGCCGATAATTATAATTTAAAGAATTAAGCAAGTAAAGGATAAAGGTAATTGTGGTAAAAATGTGTCAAGATATAAGTTAGTTGAATAAGGATTCATGATTGAAGGAAAAAGAGAAGTAAAAACAATGTACACTAAAAATATTGAATTTGGATTGTTGCTAGGAAGTGCAAAAGTAAAGATAGTAGACTGTGGTGGCATGCCGAAGGAAATAACGAGTGACCGACAAGTAGAAATAGCTAGATACGCCTTGAACTAATATCGATGTAGTATCCCGCTATTGTAAGGTGAGTGAACTTGCATTCAAATGTTTTAAGATAAATGCATACATGTTTAATTGAATCATCTGAAATGTTTTATCGGACTTTACTTTAAAACATGCATGGGAACAAGCTCTTGATGAAATGTTTTTATGTGGTAAAATATGTGATATAATGAAACCATGTGTTCCTATGTTATATGGATATGTGTGTTATGCTTTGAGTGATAATGCTATATAATAGCTATAACCGTACACTTGCAGTGTAGGAGTGCACGTGACTGTGCTAGTGGTGTGTGTTGTGGGAGTGCACATGCCGGTAATGATGTGGGCGGGAATGCGTGTGATGATACTAAAATGCGTGTAGGGAGTGCACATGATGATATTGAAATGTGCGTGTAAGGAGTGCACATGATAATATTGCCTTGTGTGTGTAGGGAGTGCACATGAGCTGAGTAATGCAGCGGTGGTGTACATGTGTATGTATATATATATATATATATATATATATATATATATATATGTGTGTGTGTGTGTGTGTGTGTGTGTGTGTGTGTGTGTGTATGTGTGTGTGTGTGTGTGTGTGCGCTATAGACAAGTTATGAAAAAAAATGTGATTGTACTATATGCTATAGAATGCCTTTCCGCTGCAACGAGATTCACTCTGCTATACTTGCATTGCTTGAATTTCCTAAATGTTTTAAAATGAATTGAAAAACAACACAGCATCGAGTTTTGTTGATAATATATAACATTGCATTGTTTTTACACAAGTGCACAATGTTTTCGAAAAGCTCTCCATATAGTTTGCTTGTTCTTTTCTTATGTTCACTCATTGGGTTTATACTCACTCTTTTTAACTTCATGTTTTCATATCGGAGGTAGTTGGGACCTAGATTAAAGTGTCCATTTGTATTCACCCTTTTGGTAGGGACCATGGTATCCTGTAGTGGCACCCACACCAACAGTCACTCCCGCTGATAGTCAAGGTCTCTTGACAGTGTATATATTTACTGAAATGTAAATTATGAGATTGTTATGCACTCTGTATGTTGATTGATTACCCCTGTCGGTTAAGGTTGAAGAATGACGACCCTATTTTGGGGATGTTATATATATATATATATATATATATATACTTGGTTCTCACGGTCTAATTTTCAAAGAACATTCATTAGAAATTGAGTAATAGATCTTAAAGAAATAGAGGTTTGCTTGGGTCTGGTGGGCTATGCCTATTAGGCCCTTGCGTCGGTCATGGCTTGAGAATTAGGTTGTGATACAAGTATATCAAAACTATTGCTTGGTGTCTTGAAAGCACAAGAAAGTGAAATCTAAAAGCACGGAAGAGAGAAATCGAGAGCATAGCAGACAAACACCGAAGAGAGAAATCGATGAAATTAGACAAAGTGGGATGGTGAGAGAGAGAAATCGGAAGCACAAATGGGAAGAACTTGTGATGAATGATTTAATTTATTTGAAATAGTTTTAAAGGTATTTTTGTTCAATCATAACAAAATATGACTAAAAATAGTTAAATTTATTTTGATAGTTATTTTTAAAATGTCCTTATCAAGAAAAGTTATTCTTCATAATTTTCTCTTTTCATTATAATCTAGTTTAAGTATGTAAACTCATTGAAACAAAATTATATCATTTAATTTTACTAATAATGACTGCATTTTGCAAGTTAAACAAGCTGATGCTTCTATTCACAAAACTGCTCTTAAGGATTATAATCTAGTATGGCATTCCATGGTTAGATCTGATCGCGAAGTGGTCGGCCAGTGTAAGGGAGCGTCGACGGTAGACTTGAGAGAAAGGAAAAGAGTAAAAAAAAAAAAAAAGAAAAAGCATTTTAGGCATTTCATATTTAGGCATAAATACTATTTACACTTTTGAGGACAATATATTTATTTTGAAAATTAATAGATTCGTGTGTAATTATGATCAAAAATTAAAAAAATCAATGTATTTTACTCTATATAAATATATATATATATATATAATTAATTAAGCCAAAGTCTAAATCCGTACAATCTAAATAAATGGCAAGTTAGCCTTTTAACTTTTGGAGTTCAATTGGATGACTCTGCATATAGATTGGCACCCTAACATTAATTTGACAAGGAGGTCCACTCAAAATTTTGTATAAGTTTTGGAACAGTGTTTTAGGAGTAATTTTACCATGAGTCATTTTCTTCATTGACATTGTATTTAATTGAAAGCAAAGAAAAGGAGAGAAACGAAAAAATAGTAAGAAGATACGATACTATTTGACCCCAACTTTTCACGGTTTAAACTTTTAATTAAGTTGTCCTGATTTTTTCTTTTTGTTATTAAATTGTTGTACCTTCGCTATGAATTTGGTCAATGCAAATTTTGGGTTGGCTTAAATGATAAAGGTGTAGTAAGTTTTGGGTAGAAATATTTAATTTCAAGCCTGCAAAAATGGTTAATGTAGGACATTAAATCATTAATACTATCTCGATTATTGAGATATTTTTTCGTTAACAGGACATCGACAGATACCAACATAGCAATCGCATGTGTGGAGAAACTTTTCAAAATCTTAAAAATTTAAACATAAAAAGATATGAATTTTTTTTGGGTAATGGTGAAAGGTTTTTGTGAAAATTTTTTAAAATTTTCCCACGATTTGTAAGAGAAAACTTTTTAAGAATGGAAAATGTTTTGCAACTCAACAAAAAATATTATATCAATCAACGTAAAATGTTTTATTATAAAAAAATGACGTAAGACATTTTCATCTTTTTTCTTTTTTCCTTGAAATTGATTCCAATTGAAAAATATTGCACTGCTCTTCTTATGAAACTGATCTCACAAAACACTAAAAGAATAAAGCATCATTATTTTTATTTTTTTTTTTCATCTCCTTATTTATCATTCTTTTTCTAACAAATCATCATTAATTATTCTTATTCAATTACTTTATAGGGATCATACCACTATAATTATTTTTATTAACATATTACATTCTTTAAAATAATACAAAAAAGTTAAGGTCAATTAAAGAAATTTTTTTATATAAAATAGAAAATAAGTTTTTCACACATGAAAATCTCTCAATTCTTTTAATTTACAATTTATAATTTATTCACATAACCAACTAACTAGAATAACAATATGATGAGAAATAAATAAATATAAATGTTAAATATTATTTATATATTTTTAATGCTGAAAAAAATGTGTTAGACATCTTGAATAATTGATAAATGTTAATATTTTTATGATGTTATAGTAGAAAATTATTGAAAATAGAAAAAAGTTTGATGATGAATCATGATGGAAAATATTTTCTACACAATGATCTTCAATTCTTAATCTAAATAATAAAAAATATTTTTAACAATTTATTCAAAAAATAAAAAATATTAGATTTTGTAGTAAAATAATGGTTTTAGTTTCTCTGTCATAAGAAGATGCAAATTCCCCTTTCCCCTTTTCGTCCATTTTCCTATTTTATATATTGTGAGAAATATAGTTGTAAATGAGAACTGAGAATCCATTACTAATAATATAGAGCAAAGAAAAGTAGGAAATGAGATGAAGGGATGGTTTTGTTTCCTTATCTCGAAAGTAGAAAAAGTTGATACCTAAAAATCGGTTTTGGATATAAATGGTGAGACAGCTCCATTGATGTCTAATGGTAAGTAGCTGAAAACTAGAGGAAAGTAAATATGGGTCGAATGGAATGATATGATCGATTTAACTAAAATTTGGATAAAATAATTTAATTTGATTGGTCCATTTGGTTTTTTGATCCAAAAATTTTAATTTTATAAAGTACAAATAAGTGACAGCTAAAAATCTAGTTTGGATATAAATGGTGGCACAGTTGTGTTGATGTCCAATGGTAGGCAGCTGAAAACTAAGGGTGAGGAAAAATGGGTCGAATTGAATGATCCAACCAATTTAAATGAAATTCAGGTAAAACAATTTGGTTTGATTGATCCATTCAATTTTTTATCTAAAAATTTCAGTTCTATAAAGTAGAAATAAATGATGTCTGAAAAATCGGTTTTCATATAAATGGTGACAGGTATGTGTTGATATCTAATGGTAGGCAGCTGAAAGCTAGGGATGAGTCAAAATAGGTCAAATTGAATGATTCGATCGATTTAAATGAAATTCAATTATTCGGCTAATTCTCGAAAGAAAAATTTTCAAATCAAATTAATTTAAAAATCAAACTTAACATTATATATATATATATGTATTAATTAGTTGAATATTATGATTTATGTATATTTAGTTAGTCTTTTTTTTTTTTTTATGTTGGTTTATATTAATTTATTTATGTTTAGATTATTTATATATTTAATAATTATGAATAAAATCTATAAATTTAAATATTACAATTTACAAAAGATACAAATAACAAAATTTTAATTGTTTTGATCCATATTCTTAATTCAATCTATTCGATCAATTTTTCATAAAATATCAATCCATTCAGTTCCAACCCACCATTTGGTTACTGGGTAAAAACCCAATCCAGAAGCCATACATATTGGTCACTCAGTTAAAAACCCAATCCAGAAGTTATGCATAATTGTCAGTTGTCTTCCTCAAGAAAAGAGAAGAAGTAGAAATCTGCAAACTTTTCTGTTTACGGTTTAGACTTTGGAAAGAGACATGAGGTAGTTGCAAATATTTAAGGCCCTGGCTAGGACCGGGACCATCACAGTCTAAATTAAGATCTCTAATGCATTAAATGCTCCTCGAAAAGGAAAGAGGCGACACTTCGTGCCTAACCATGTACTGTGTGAAACTACGGCTGTGACAAAATTTTTTAATTAGAAATATTTATTCCAACTTCTCAGTTTTCACTTCTTTCACTTCAATTCAATCAGCTACTCAGCTTTTATCGGGTTTTTCTCTGTTCATGACTTCCATGGGCTGGGCTGTCGATCTCGACTTGCAAAACCCAAACTTAAATTGGCCTCATTTGTCATATTCTTCGACTTACCTTGCTTGATGGTTACTATATTAAGTTTTGAAATTCTCCAGGACCAGGGCCGTGAGTCCATGTTTGAATTAGACATCAGCCTTGTCGGCCCAAATGTCGCTGTTTGTCCGTTCACATTTTAATATACTGCCGAGCAGTGCTGCAGCCTGCGCTACCCTTCTGCTTCCGTGACATGTCTGCGCAACTCTTTCCATCATAGAAAAAAAGTACTGATACAGAAGATAGCGATGTTGTTGGCAGCGATTCGGTGTACGAAAATAAAGAGTAGCATTTGTTTGAAGAGCCCATCGAGGAGATATTTATGGGTTTCAAGCAGATTCGTAACAGACAGAGCGGCCAAAGAACAGGAGCTAAGAATATTCATTGTTGCAGGAGAGGTTAGTGGAGATACCATTGGTTCACGTCTTATGGCTTCCTTGAAGAAGCTCTCTCCTGTTCCTATCCGTTTCTCTGGCGTAGGCGGGTAAGCATTTTAGCTATTTACTATTGCCTTTACATTTTTCCTGATATAGGTTTTTTTATAACCTCCAGCTGCTAGAACTTTAAACTACAACTCGGAAGTCATATGCTAATGGAAGAGAATTACTTCTGATTGCCATTATGAAGCTCAAGGCCACGAGTCTTTGTACTTTTAGCATTAGCTTGATAAAAAATATACGTATGGGGTTTAATCTATTTTGTACTTTAAGGAAACGAGTTATAAAAGAATTTAAAAGGAAAGGGAGCATATGAATGACTCACGAAAGGTGTTTAAATTGTTTAATCCTTTGTATCGCTTTTAGTAAGATAATAGAGTAAATAAAAAAAAAATTATGTCCTTATATGAAGTAACTAGGTAAGTTGGAACAATTACTTTGATGCAAGTAATTTGAATTCTGATGGGGTTTATTCTAAAGCAATGCCTCTGTATCTATAAGATCCATGATGTCCAAGCAAGGTTTGAAATCTTTATTTCCCATGGACAATATTGCGGTAATGGGGATCTGGGAGTTATTGCCACACCTCTATAATTTCAGAGTAAGTAGTTTGAAACCAATGTAATTGAACCTCTACTATAAGACTATGCAATGAAATAATGGATGGACCTTTGGGATTTGATGAAATGTCAGGTAAAGTTGAAGGAAACTGTGGAGGCTGCATTCATGTTCCACCCTCATGTGGTTGTGACAGTGGACTCCAAGGGATTCTCTTTCCGTCTCCTTAAGCAGTTACGGGGTAATATTACCAACCTCTTGGAGCTAGGATCAATATTTACATATTTACATATTGCCTGTGCAATAATATGAGGCCGGAACATAGGGAATGCTTTTTGCAGCTAGATATAATCAGCAAGGGCTAGATGGTCCAGTACACTTTCATTATGTAGCACCATCATTCTGGGCATGGAAAGGGGGTGCAGAAAGACTGAAAGGCCTAACTGAATTTGTGGATCATGTGTTGTGTATACTTCCGAATGAGGAAGCAGGTTGTCAATCAAAAGGACTGGCTGCAACCTTTGTTGGTCATCCCATTCTGGAAGATGTTTCAGAACTGAACATGGTATCATTTCATCTTCCACTGTTGTGATGTGTATTGGTATCATTTCATCTTCTTATAAAATGTTATATTTGTGGGTAAGTTCAGTTTCCTAAACTTTATTGAGAGTTCAAGCTTGTATCCGTATAATTTTTCTTCAAAATAGTTTTTATTTTATAAGAGTTTTTTTTTTTTTTGTGCCTAAGCATATGTGTATTTATGGTTATTTAAGCATTAACACAGAAGAAATATTTATGTTTAGGGAAAGGAAATCGCGTTGCATGAGTGGAAGATTACAGGAAATGGTGAAGATTTTCGAAAAACATATGCCATACCTTCAGGTAATATGAAGATGAGCATAATGAAGTTATAGAAATTTAGGAGCTTTTTCTTTCTCATATATAGTGTAACGTTTGATTACTACCTTGATGGTGATAGTGAACTCTATCATTAGAGAATGATTCACTACCTGAAGAATGGAGGTTGCTCCATTGGAGATTTACTCTTTAAGTTCAAGTTGTCTCTTTTATATTTTTTATCAGTATGAATCCTTCTCTCTGAACTTCTAGAATGTGCACTTTCCTTTTTTTCCTTTATCAGTATGATATTTACAACACCTATGATCTAACCTAAGGTCCAACTCTCTGGTTATACTGTTTTATAATCATTCTGTGGTAGTTCTCTTTTAAAGCTGCTGGGATCAATGAAAACCTGAAAAGTTGACTGGAATGTATTAGAAATTGGATTTTGTTTATATTAATTTCTTTTTTGTGTGCATGTGTTTATGTGTGTGTGTGCAGAGCATATATACTTATCTATGGTCTGTTTTTTGTTATTCAATATTGAAAAAAATTTTGTCTAATGCATAATTACTTGAATTTGAAAGGAGCAACAGTCATTACCTTGCTACCTGGAAGCAGATTACAAGAGGTCACTAGAATGCTTCCCATCTTTTCAAACACAATGAAACTTTTAAAAGACTCTTTTCCTGAGTTGGTGACGGTCATCCATGTGGCACCCAATCAGCTAGTGGACAACTTCATCACTAGAGCCATCCATAAGTGGCCTGTGCCTGCTATATTGATTCCAGGAGGAATCCCGCACCTGAAATATGATGCATTCAATGTAAGTCCTTCCATAGTTCACTTTATATGTCAATCGTTGATTGTGATTCAGTGAGATATTCACAACTACATCGACTGAAGGGTACTCAGTTGTAATGTATATTGGATTGCATGGGAAATGAGTTTACTACACAACTGAATAGAAGATTTAACATGTTTTTACCTGGTCACATAGTTTTCATGAACTCTAGATTGTATTTCAATGAAATTGTCATAATTTAATAGTTTATTTGGTTGATTGTGAGCTGAAAGTATCTCCATAATGTTTGATCTATGAATTGCGGTGGATGCTTAGGAAAACAGGATATGTTTTCTTGTAACTTAGCTTTCCAGTATCTTTAGTTAATTCAGTACAACAAAACGTGGGTGGTTTTTTTCTTGCAAAAACTGGTCAAAGGAATTCATGTTGTTGTTTTGATTATCTTTTGATACTGTATGGGTGGTTAATGTCCCTGTAAAATATCAATAAGGCTTGAATGAGATTATTAAGAAGATTTAGTTTTGATGTTAGTTATTGCAGATTGTGTATTATTGATTAATATTTTGGCAGGTAAACTTCGTTTTAACTTTTAAGCTCCTGATTAGGAGTGGACCTTATATGGATTTTAGCTGTCAGACCGCTCCAACTATAGATATTGAAAAATAAAATTAATTGCCTCCAGGCTCAAGCATTTACTTATTCAATTACTACTGGAATTTTGGGCATTTTGTACTACCATAGCTTCAATTGTTACTCATGTAAATTGTAATAGTAGAAGTGGTATGACCTTATTTGTTTACTGAACCTAATGATAATATGGATATATTGAGTTAATAGGTATATCTGGACTTTGTTCCTGGAAAGAAAGCTTTTGTGCCCAAATAATTTAAATTTCACGGACTTGAAAGCTATTATATTGTAACTTTATTAGTTCCTTGCAGGCAAGCCGAGTTGCCTTATGTACTTCAGGAACTGTTGCTATGGAGTTGCAGCTTGCAAGGTTACCTTGTTTAGTTACGTATCGAGCCCATTTCCTTACTGAATGGGTGATTCGGTACAAAGCAAAGATACCATACATCTCACTTCCCAATATCCTCCTGGATTCACCTGTTATTCCTGAAGCTCTATTTCAAGCATGTACACCCACAAAACTAGCATCCTCGCTCAAGTAAGAATTTTTATGCTACACACATGGATTATACTTTGCAAATTCTAACTTGTAATTGAGCAAAATTTAAAAAGTGTTTATTTTAGTATTGAGATTAATGCCCTCTTTTGATATTTACAGTGTCAATAAAATGCAGTGTCATGATTATTAACTTGGTGAACTTGACTTGAAGATTCGACTCTTTGCAGGGAATTAATGAACAATACAGTACTCCAACAGCAACAAGTTGTGGCTGCTGAGAAGGTCATGGAACTTATATGCCCTTCAAACAGAACCGTAAATAACTTGCAACAGCAGGGAATGAGGTGGAGACCTCCCATTTATACTCCAAGTATGATTGCAGCATCCACCATACTTAGCTATGCGCAGAGATGACAGCTAGCACAACAAACGTCATATGTTCAAATATTGCTAATTGTTTGAAATTGTAATGAGAATGAATGAACTTGCATCATCCAACTGCACAATTTGTTTGTCTTGGTGTTTTGCTGTGGCTGAAACTTTACCATACAGTGGATTAGTGAAGTAAATATCATTATGGCAAATTTAGGCCATACGCAATGCTATACTAGAACTGAATGTTTTTCTAAGTTTGTGTTTATATTGCATTGTATGAGCAATTAAAAATACATCTTTCTAAAGTTTATTTAAGTCATTGGAAAATTGAACCAAGAGTCAATTAGGGAGGTCAAGGTATAATTCAACTAAATGATTCAATACATTATTATAAATTCATTTTGGTTACAAAATCGTTTTGCCCCCTGGCTTAAAGTTTAGAGTTGGGCACATCATCATGTATCAGATCTCCTGTTTCTCACATATCAAAAGAACACATGCACAAATTCTCCAACTTGATTCTAATGTTGTACTAGTCAAATCCACTGGTACTAGATTCCTGTTGTGAAATTGGCTCAAACTCGGTTTCTGCACTCTGCATTATAACTTGCAAGACTTAATAAATCTCTTTAAAAATTTCCTACACATTTTGGGCGATGAGATAGGTAGATCTATTTTTGTGGGTATTGCAATGGGGAAGCAACAGCATTAATCCAAGTGTTAACTTGTTACGATGCTTGGAACTGTAAGCTTAAAATTTGCTCAGTCTACCTTAAGACCAGCTCAACTTCACTCGAACAGTATCACCAAGGCCACAAATTCATATTATTCCTTATAATAGTAAACTAAAGCTTCCTTTAAATCTCCACTGTTGCATTCCCATTCATAAGCAAACGCAAAAGAAACAGAAGAACACTCTGTATTCCCCACAATCCATCAACAGTACAAATCAGAGAGAATTAATTACTCTTTTTGAGCATTCAGAGAAACAATGGCCATATCCAGAGGAATGATTGTTTTCTGCTTCATGACGCTTTTGGTCTGCTCCTTTTTGGTTAAAGCTGGCAAAGCTGATAATAGTGCTGAAGAATGTGCTCGTGCACATCCTGACGACAGCCAACGGTGCGGCGATAATTTGGAAGATGATGACGATTTCGATGATACTTTCAAAGTTGTCAACGACATGAAGGTATCGTCCGAGATGATTGTAGTTGGACATTAACTTCATGCATGCTGCTGCAGAACTCATTAATATCTTCCAAGCTTTTGAAGCTCCCATGGTTCTAAGATCTTCGGTTGGCACCCTTAGTTTACCAGTGTTCCATTCCTTCTTGTTTTTTGTTTTCTATCGTTTGGAAGAGTTTCTACATTTGCATTCCTGTTTTCATGCTGTTTGGTTTCTTATTCATCTATCATAAACTGTACCGCTGAGTTCTAATTTGATCACGTTTTTGTGTCCTGTTCTCATGTATAAGGATTTCAGCAGCATGTGAACTTGGTTTTCTTCTGAAGCTATTGGTTAATGGAGTTGTTAATCATTTAAAAATAAAAATAAAATTGTCCACTTATTTACTCAAACGATGTAAGTTTCAGATGAATTCAAGATGCTCTCGTATCACTGGAATCCAATTTACTGATATATATATATACACATATACACATATATATATATATATATAACTAAATTTGATAGCCTTTAGCCATTCATTTTATATATAAAAAACAAATACAACTAGAAATTAGTAACTATTTTATATTGATAAGATCTTTGTATTATACTGATCTTTGTATTATACTATTACTCTATATTTTACAACTGTTTATCTTAATTTGTCAATAGTACAGATTATATAATCTCTCATTTTTTAATATTTTATTATAAATTGAGCAATCTTTGATAGAATTATTGTTTCTTTGGATAAATACTGTTTTAAGTAGGATAACTGATTGGGTCAATTGGTTTGACACTTATCATTCTCAATTGAATTAATTTTTTTTATATACCTTATGTCAAAACTATATCGTTTTTGACATTTGAAGGTTTTTTTAATTTATTTTAATAAAAAATACTTGAAGACAATAATTTCTAACTTTTAATGCTTAGAGGATAGATTTATTGAATATTTATCAATTACAATTAAATATTATTTTCTGTCTATATCCTTTTATTCTACATGAACTTAAAATTCATAATATTTAGATATCTCTTTTATACATGAATGTTTAAATTTCAATAAATATCCATCCAATTCATTGAACAAAATAAAAAAGTGAAGAAGGTTTACTCATTTCTCAATATATATAGCACACAATCATCATTGAATAAACAAATCAATTGAATTTGACAACCTTTAATCATTCATTTTATATATAAAAACACAGATACTATTAAAAATTAGTAATTGTTTTATATTGATGGGATCTTTACATTATATTATTGCTCTATATTCTCTTAATTTGTCAATAGTACATGTTATATACTTTCTCATTTCTTAATATTTTATGAGAAAATTGTGAGAGATAATTTTCCTCATAACCCCAATTCAAAACTATCATTCATTATAATTTTAACTATGTTTAGACAATTTTTAGCATAACTTAACAACAATGCTTTTTAAACAATTTCAGACAAACTAAAATGGTTTTGATTTTCTCTATCTCGACATCCAGACAAAAATTTCAAAATTAAATCTCGATTTCTCTCTTTTGTCAAATACTGTTTATCTCACCATCTAGCTCTTTCTTGCTATCTCAAAGAGCAAAGATGACATCAAAGTATGTGTTTTAGGTTGTTGGGTTTATTAATTTAAATTTATATTCATAGAACCCCAAAGTTGAGGGGTTGAGATTGATTAGACATATTTGTAAATTAAAACACTATATGACTTTGGTAACTCAAATCTGGTTGCAAGCAAGCAAATCAATTAGTTATTAGATATTGCATTATTAGTTTTTAGACATTATGTTACTAGTTTTTAGGTATTGTGAGACTGATTTTTAGGTATTGCGTGACTTAATCATTGCGTCTTTAGTTTTTAAACATTGCGTAACTAGTTTTTAGGTATTGCATGATTAGGTTGTAAGCATTGCATGGCTGATTTTTAGGCAATGCTTAAGTCACACAATGCCTAAAAACTAGTTAAGCAATACCTTACTAACCAGTCACACAATGTCTTACTAACTAGTAACGCAATGCCCAAAAACCGGTTACGCAATGCTTAAAACCACCAAAACAACTTAATTTCATTTAACAAAATCAACAACTTTAAATAACACACCATATTCCATTTAATAGTATAATCGACGAATATGCCTACTTGACGAAGAATACTCAAAATGCTTAAAGGTTTTTCTTCATAAATCAAAAATCACTCTAAAATACTTAAAATGCTCAAAACGCTCAAAGGTTTTTCTTCATGTATCAAAAACTATTCTAAAATGTTCAAATGTTTAAAGATTTTTCTTTCTGGCAATGAATACTTTAGAGATAAATAATATGGCGATGAAAGCTCAAAAGATATATGTTGGTTTGAGAGGTGAACCTAAACATATTGGTCGGTTTCATTAAGGGTAATTTTATCTAAAGTTAATTTCTCTTGACTAAAAATAGTTAAAATTATAAAAAGAGCTATTTTCAAAAATACTTTGTTTATGAAGGGTGTTTTTGAAAAGAACCCATATTTTATTTTACATCTAGTAATCTTTGATAGGATTATTATTTTCTTTAGATAAGTATTGTTTTATAATCATATATATAGGTGCAGGTTTTCGGTAATTAAAGTCAGAGTAAATAACTATCTTCGATTAATACTAGTTTATCTCTTCCTCTACCAACAAGAATCATATATCTGACACTTATGTAACAATTTATATTTCCTTAAAATTTAGCTAAGTATAAGTACTGCATTTAGAAAGTTGATATACATAATCTAACAAAAATGAAAACCTTCAAATTGCAAATGTTATTCATTTTTTTTAATAATATATTTTTAATGGAAAAAAGTTACTAGATGTTTAACAAGATTATTATCTTCTTTTGTTGAGTATTGTTTTAAAACCATATATTTAGGAGCAATTTTTAATAATTGAAATCAAAGCAAATAACTATTTTTAATTAATACCAATTTATCTTTTCCTCTATCAGCAAAAACCATGCATTCACGCAGTTAACTAATATAATATGTATCCAAATCCTCTACCCCAATCCGTGCCGCATTTTGTGCCTTTTCTTTGACAAAGTGACACATGTCTATTTTTTAAATTACTAATTAATACATGTTTGGATTTTAACTTTTTATTTTGTTTCTTATCTCCCATTTCCTCTTTTCTCTCACAAAACGATTGTTCTTCCATATCAGTAAGCAGACAATGCCTTTTTGCCAAAATTTTACTAGTTGATATTGCGATAAAAGATACAATTTGGTATCAACTGGATGTGCGAATTAAACCGACAGTAGTAGGCAATTATATCATCATCCCTCCCTACTAATCTCCCTTACGATAACCCAATTTGAGATTCATGAACTGATAATAAAACTGAAGAAGGAATTTATTTATTTAGGATTTATAAGCAGTAGAATAGAAGAGAAAGTGGAAAGAGAAAGGGATCGTTACGCTTGAGAGCAAAATTTGGGTTTTGCCTTTTCTTTGTGTTCCTTTTTTTATTAGTCTCACAATAAAATCCGATCCCTTCTTTTGTTATCCTGAGAGCGGAATTTGGATTTCTGTTGTTTTTCTCACAACAAAAGAAAATCTTATTGTGCATCGATGAAGATAGGAAAAGACAAGTTCATGTTTTTCTTGCCGGAACAAACAAGCAAAAAATCACCATTTATGAACCATATACTGATAGAGGAAGAAAAGAGGAAATAAGAGATAAAAAGATTTAAGTCCAAACATGTGTTGATTAGTAATTAAAAGGATAGACACATGTCACTTTGCCAAAGAAAAGGCATAGAATGGGGTACGGATTGGGGACAAAGGATTTGAATTCATACAATATAGTTTTCCTTACAAACTCTTTTGAAGATATCAAATTGAAATTCACTTTAACATAATCTATATTTTTTGTGATTTTTTTCTTAATGTAATTACGGGTACCATCCTAGTAATATATTATTCTACTTGTAATAAAAACTTATTTTTGTGATTTGCATCTCCTTATACTTTTCCTTTGAATCGGAGATTTGGGAATAAAATTTTGACTGGACCTAATACACATCTTGGAAATGTGATTTATGTGGTTTTTTTAGAGTATGCTCACTAAGTAGTATCTTTAGTAATCTCAAAACCCCATGGTTTGGTTTTCTTTTCTTTTCCTTTCCTTAATTTTTCTATTCGAAATAAAACAAATATATATACACACTAAGTGCCGGTAACCATTCTTTTTTGATAGGCCCAGATCCACTTTCAGGCTTTGTTTTTGAAGTGACGAGTGATCATAGCACTTCTTTATATTTAGATTTGTTATAATTAGTTTTTTTTTTTTTAATTTCATGAAACTTTTTGAATTAACACTTTACTTCAAATTCAAAACCCAACAAATAACGTTAAATATATTATCATTTTATTACATTTTTTTATATATTAATTATTATTTAGGAACGATTTTGGTGCTATATAATCGGCTCAAAATTTCTTAGTGAGCCATAAGAAATACGGCCAAGAAGATGAAGATTCGTTGAAAGTCGTCGGCCGAAGAATAAGGAAGGTTAGGTTGAGATGTCAACACTTGAAAGTTAAAAGTCTACATGTCTAAGCTTAAATTTATTGAATGATAATCCACTTGTTTAAAAACTATTTCTCCTTAGTTAGACAGCTAAAAAAAAATTCCCTATATGAGTTAATTATCGAATTTTTTAACTTGTTTGATCATTTAAAACAATATCCAATGCAAGTGTCCACTCAAGAACAATATAGAAATTAGTTGTTTCTTTTCTTCTCCAGTCAATCTTCCTCTTCTTTGATTTGGTCTGCAGGCTTATATCATCATCATCTTCTGTACACGAATTTGCCTCTTAATTTCCGCTTAAGATCAATAGAGATATATATGTCAATAAGTCAATTGTTAAACACATAAACTGTGAGGCAGATAATCAGATCTTAGCTCGACCGGCTCGCTCTTCGTTCTTTCCATATCACACAGAAAGGTTTCATGGCTTTCTCCAAGTTTCAGGCGTTCTACAACCACCCTGCAGGGCCAAAAACGAGTTTGTTTCCTTCGTTTCTCTCTAAACCCACCCTTTTCTTAGTTATATTAGAACTGTTGAGTAGTAAACTTTTATTAATAATTTGCTTGAATATTTCAGTTTTGATTCAGTGACCCATTAATTGATGCTTCCTCTTTGAAGATGTGATTATCTCTTTTCTGAATTTGTTGGATATATCTTTAGCATTTCCTGCAAAACAAATTTGAAATTTCAACTATATATTTCAGTTAAAATAAAGATTTTCTGCATGCTAGATAGATTACACAGACAGTCTCCTCCATATCTAAGGCACGATCTTTCTATCCGGTTATCATAAAATGCTATAGAAATAAATTTGGGATATGAATGTATTGAGATCAAAGTTGTTTGACTTTTGACAATTAAGCATAATCCAAAACCATTTCCAATATTTGGTAAAGAAAAAAGTCATTTACAATTTGATTACATATATACTGCAATTCTCATTTTTCCTAAAACACAAATGCAGTTCATTTCTGGGCACCAACTTTCAAATGGGCTTTAAACATTGCTAATGTTGTTGACATTTCAACAAAGCCAGCTGAAACGGTCTCTTACCCTCAGCAAGCAGGTCTCTCACTATTCGCTTGGTTTTTTTTTCTGTCATAGAGTAGCCTAAGGAGAATGTTAATTTCAGTAGCAATTGTTTCATTCCCTATTTTGTGTGGGGTTTTTCAGCTCTAGCCTGCAGTGGACTTATCTGGGCGAAGTACAGCACTGTCATTACACCGGTATGTGTATATGCTCATTGCAAAGTCTATATCTTGATGAAACTTTGGCAAATTTCCCTAATTACAAACCATGTTGAGAGAACTGCAGAAGAATTGGAACCTTCTCGGTGTTAGTTTTGCCATGTTTGCGACTGCTTCTTACCAACTTTCACGTAAAATTCAGTAAGTTGCACTTAACATTCTATGTATCTATGAGCAAGAAAACTGAGTCATGAGTTATGACCGGATTATTGTAAAATGTGCAGGCATGAATTCACCAACGCATCTACTGTTGCAAAAGAATATTGAAGAGAATCATTAGATCAGAGTCCTGCACTTGTATTTTAGAGGCCTTCTCCTAAGCCTCCATGCATAAATAAATTTATATGAATTTGGGATGTATTATAATAAGAATTTAGAATACAATTCATAAGTTAATATTGAAAATAATATTAATCAGATTAATAGTTAATATTTTTTTTATATAATTTTCTAATGGATTGAATTTTTATGCGGTTATAGATGAGAGAACTCAATTCTATTCATTATAAGATTTAGGACTTTTTACACAAGTTTATATTTTTAAATCCATATATAATATTGAAGTTTAACCCACTATTAGAGCATATTATAAACCATAATATTATCATTTCATATATTTTACTTTGATTTTAATAAAATATAAAAAATAATTAATATAAATTCATGTTTGGATTTTTATAAGAAAATCTAACAATGCTTCCATGGATTATTGATTCTCCACTCTTCAACATAGTGGCAATAATCATTAGATCAAAAGTTTAGCTTTTATATAATTCTATTAATTTTTTGCCTTTTTTATACTTACTTTACATTTTAATTTATATTTTTAATTTTATTTTGACCCGCTATTAATGATTATATTAATTTAATAATTTTTTTAAAAGAAAGGCAATCCGCAACGTGGCTCTCCTCACTATTATGTGTAAATTTCAAATCAAAACTTCTTTTTTCAAAAAAAAAAAAGAAATTGCAATTTTCCTCTCCTAGAAATATTAAAATTTCGTTTTACAGCCATGCCGGAATAGATATCCGATCCTGAACAGAGGATCCACTTACTCCTGTTCCCAAACACATTTCTGCTTCTAGTAGATTCCTCCCAGTGGCCATCCTGCGCCCATACGCCAGCAAATGCGTAACAAACTGTCAAGCACCGAGCACAACCGTGCATTTTAGCATACACGTAATAAAATAGCTAAAATATACCGCCTCTTATTCTACGCCCCCGTGCCTATATAAGTAAACCGAAACTCCAGCGCTTGCAAAATTTCGCTGATATTTTATTTTTGCTAAGCAAATTTCAAGAAGAATATTCCCTTCTCAGAAAGAGAAAATTCCCAGCAACTCCTCAGGTAAATAAAATCTTTCAAAGTTCTCAGTCTGGGTCTCGTTAATTGTCCTTAATCGTCCTTAATTGTTGATATTAAAGTTTAATTTGCAGGTAAGAATTTGTTGAATTCCGCAATAAATTTTGTGTTTTTAATGTAAATAGAAATCTGAATACTCAAGTTTGGTTGTTCACTTTACGTCCTTTATGTAAAAGGATTCGAATTTTAAGTCAACTATTTGCTTGGGAATAGAAAAGATTATGTCTATGAATGGTTTTTTGCTTTAAAGAGTGATTAAAAGTTGTTCTTTTATTTCTTTTGTTTTTTTGTTTGTCGTTATAGTACAAAATGGAAGAGCAAGAAAATATGGTGAATGTGACAGTTTTATGGCGAGGCAACAAGTATGTGGTGGAAATGAATTCTGGTGCGTATCTCAAGGAGCTTGGAAATGAACTGCAGAAGTTGACTGATGTTAAGGCAGATACTATGCGGCTCATTCTTCCTTTATTGTCGGGCAAAGGCTCGAGAATGCTGCACCCTTTCTCGGATGAGCACTCATGCTTGAGTTTGCAAGAAGCTTCAATTGTCAAGGTACTTACTGTTTCTTGCATAGTTTATATTCATGACTACGTTTACTGTTTGGTGCTAATAGAATGAGGTCCTCGCACTATGGATGTCACTGCAATGAAAGCCAATTGATGTATTTGCTAATACTCTGGTCTCTATGATGTAGGAAACGAAGTACAGATGCCACATTTTATTCAGCTGAAACTGGTTTTATGTGTTTTTGAAGCCCAAGAATGTCTTTTTACTTTTCAGTTCAAGTGCAACTTATTTGTGTGGTTTTGTTATTGCTTTTTAGTCATACGTAAAACAAGGATGTCCGTAATTGTCTTAGCTTGAAATTTTTTTAAAGGAGTGACTCCAATGATTATGGTTGAAGAGATGAAAGTAATTAAAAAAGCAGTGATGATATGGACTTGTCTAACTGAGTTTTCACACTTTCTTACAAATTCTATGCTAATTTATACTTTTTTTCTTATAATTTCAGGGAAAATCTGTCAGGATGATGGGGGTACCTGAGGATGAAGTTGACCAAGTTATACAGAATTCAAAGGTGGACCTGAGGATAGCTGGATTCAATGAAGAGGAAAGAAGACTGAGGCTGCGAATGTCAGATGGACCTCGTGCTTCACTGAGACTTCCTCAAGGACCTTATATCTTTTGCAATTTTCGCACACTTCAAATTCCCGGATTAGAGGTTCGTACTCACTTCATTATGGTTGACCATATGTATCTGAGGAAATTGGACAAATGCATTGATGCAATCTTTGTTTATCAGTTCATCTAGTTAAATATATTCATAATTTATAGTTTACACAAAAATGCACATATGTTAAAGTTGAGGGGCTATGAGGAGAGAAGGGGTGTTGGTAGCACAAAAACTATTAGTAAATTTCAAGGGTTGAATAAACTATGGGTAATACGGTATAAGGTTTGTGTCACAGACAGCAGTGCTGTAAAAAAGGTAATCACTGTTCGAGGAAGAAGTGATTTTTGGCTCTACATTTCTGATTTTATGCATGAAGAGGTATATATAAAATGCATCAGGCATCTTAGACTATTTCATCTTTATGTGCTATTTGTAAGAATTTGAATTTAAGGAAATAACAAATAACCATTTTGGAACTTATTATTCATTATTCTAATATTTTGGTTATTCCTTATTCTGATATCCTGATTACTGTTTGTTACCAGTTACACCCTCCATCTTCTGAGGCATTAAAAAAGATGCATATGCTTGCTTCGGACCCTGGAATTGTCTCTATCATGAACAAGGTACCCTGGGATCCATATTTATCCGTACTACTGATTGCTTAACTGACTCTTGTAATCTCTGCTAAACTATTTTGTGATTGCCCTTCTGTAAAGCATCGATGGCGTGTTGGAATAATGACTGAGATGGCTCCAGTTGGTTATGTTGGTGTGAGTCCTAAATGCATTCTAGGTTTTAACAAGGTAAGAACTAGAATATGAAAATCTTATAACTCTTCTACTTGCCTTTCTTTATCTCTATTGTTGATCCTTATTTGCTTTTTCAGAATCATGGAGAGGAGATATCTCTGCGTCTTCGAACCGATGACCTCAAGGGATTCAGGAAATACGAGAGCATAAAAAAAACTCTTCTACATGAACTTGTAAGCATTTTTTTAACTAATTTCAGTTATCAGTTCTCTGATGTTACTAATGATTATGCTATTATAATTCCAAAAATAGAGGGAGGGAGAAGAGGGGGAGGAGGTGGGCAGGGAAAAATTAGCAAACAATTAACTGAGAACTGTGCTTGTGTCTATTTCAGGCTCATATGGTATTCTCTGAACATGATTCAAATTTCTATGCCCTTGATAAACAGGTAAAACTACCTTTCTGTGCACACTTTTATGTGTAGGAAATAGTGCTCCATTGTCAAATATTTTTGGTTCAATATAAAAAGCATTGTCTTGATTTAATATTATTTTTTGACAGCTGAATGAAGAAGCTGCTAGCTTAGATTGGACCAAATCTAGGGGCCACACCTTAAGTGGAATAAGACATTTAGAGAATCATGAAGAAAATGTTTATGTTGAAGATGGAAGAAGTTCTCAGAAGGTTGGTGGAAATATGTCAACTTTGTTGGAAAATGCCCGTTCCTCTTCTGTAGCTGCTGCTTATCGCCGTCTGGTAGATGCTTCGGCCAACAATGTTGAAGCATCTGAAACACATGATGAGCCTGACCCTGATGATTCTGGGTCAATTGTGCCCGACAGAAATGAAAATGTAGACATTGAAGGTCTAATTAGGGCTCAGGGGAAACTTGCTCATGAACCAGATCCTGATGACCATTCTAGCCAGCAAAACAAGTTTGAACCTGATCCAGATGATTTGCAACATGGTGAAACTTTGCAACTGAAACCGCATTCTGAATTTACCAAAAACAATTCTCAGAAGACTCTTGGGAAATCAGCAGCCATGAGTTCAAGTGAAGAGCCTGATCCTGATGACTCTGGAGTTTCTTCAAGTTTTGGAAATGTAGTTGAACCTGCAGTGATGGAGATTCTGGACACTAAGATTCAGACACGTGATACTATAGGTGAACCAGATCCTGATGATGGAGAAGCACAATGGAATAATTTGGGATGTGCAAACATGGCGAGACATGATAAGGGTCATTATGTAACAACTGAAACCATGGAAGATCGAGCCCATTTCAGCCAAGCTCATAAACAGCCTGATCCTGATGAATCTAAAGCAAATGAAACAGCACAAGCAGAGCCTGATCCAGATGATAAGTTGGTGCCACAACAGGGAATATCCGATCTGAAAATGGATGAGCCTGATCCAGATGATCAAGAATTACAAAGAATCCAAGACTCTGTTACTGGTGTTTGCAGTCGTCTGCAAAAGGCCATTGATATGTTGCGAGCTGAAGTTAATCCCAGCGAGGCAACTATCGTCCTGCAAACTCTATTTAAGATAATTGGGTATGCCACTTGCTTGACTGTCCTTTGATTCTACTTTCCTTTTCCTTAATGCACAATGAAACATTGGTTCTGTGCATCTAAGCCTGCCTCTTGCAAGGCCTGATAAATGCTTTGGTTCTTACTTATTCTTTCTAGCATTTTTTCCTCTTGATTTTGTGAACTAAATTACTGATAAAAGCTGGAATTGTTTTCTTTTGTTGGCAGGAATGTGATTGAACACCCAGATGAGATGAAATTTAGAAGACTTCGAAAGGTAGAATCATTGTTGCTTTAAGGTTTTGCTTTATTTCCATGGGGTTAATCCATTATAACTCTTTTATATAATAAAATCCTTGTTTTATTTAATCCTTGCCCGAGTTACTAATGAGAGTACATTGCAGGCCAATCCTATAATCCAAAGAAACATTGCAAATTACAAAGGTTTGTTTCTTCTTATTCTTTTTTCCCCCTTTAAACAATTCTTTTATATGTTTAACAAGGTTTTGGTACCTAGAGTTTTATCACAAAATAGAAGTAAAATAAAATGATGCTTTTTTTTTTTCGAAAGGCAAATTAAATGATGCTTTAATAGAAGAACTTTAGAATTTGGTTTTTTAGCTCTTTTTTTTAATCCCCAAGTGAGACACCAATTGAATTGGTTAACACCAACTAAGTAAATAACATAAAATAGGTTTCATATATAACTCTAATTCTTGTCGCTTTTGTTCTTGCAGCTGCCGTGGAAATTCTTCTCTTGATTGGTTTTACTGAAGATGTTATCTTGGATGAAATTGGAAAGGCAGAAACTTACCTAGTTTTAAAGCGGAATGATCCTGGTCTATTATGGCTTGCCAAGTCCTCCCTTGAAACATGTAATGCTTACTAGTTTCAGCTACGCGTAAATATGTGTGAAAATATGGTGAAAGACAATGGTGAAGAAAATGCATAAACATTAAATTGTGTTGTGTACTTCATGTTGTAATGATTTGAGGAAAAAATGGTAAAGAAGTAATTTGGTTTGGAAATTTGAGCTCCCAAAACTTACAAGTAAGTGGTGTGTATTTATTTTCATTTTACATTTTATTTTTCCTTGGTAACCTTTTTGTTTTGACTACATGCCTCTCCTGGAAAGAGTATTCTAACCCATGGCAAAAATATAGGAGGTTAACTACTGGAAAGGGCTGGCTCTGAATGTTGAATCAGCATTTTACCAGTGTTGTCTTAGAATCAGTTAACTTACTAAAAGGGTGAAAAAGTGAGCTGTAAGGGTAGGCCTAAATTGGCAGGGGGCAGAGAGGCTCAAAAATGATTAATCTCTGATTCATAATGTTTTTGAAGATCAGATTTGACTATCATTATTGCCTCTGTTTGCCCCCAATTAAGTGTAGAAGTTCTTTAAAGTTGAGTGATATGCACCCCAAAGTTTAAAGCCTCACTACAGAGACATTAGAAAACCAGACATTTATATGCTTTTTAAAGGAGGGGAGACAGAAAAGCAGCATCGAGTTACTTGTTCCTTTTTGGTCTAATGTTAATTGGCTTTGAAGAACATCATTTTCATCAACCGTTTCGTTTATAACAAGGAATACATGAACACTACTTGCTTTGAGCAGGACTGAGTATATAGATACTGGCCTATGAGGCCTGGCAAATACAACCAGCTTTGGATGGGAAACTGTCTACTGGTCCAAAATAAAATATAATTTTATTCTGAAAAAAATGTAAAACAGAAAGAATGCACATCTATTCTACTGAAAATTATCTTTGTATATGAAAAATGGAGCGAGCCAGAGGCGTGCGCTTCATTAACATCAGAGGCACCCAGAGCGAATGTACTAACTCGTCAAATCTAACAAACCAGAAAACTTTAGCATTTACTTGCACTTTACAGCCAAGTTTCATACAAAACCTCATGAAAGTCGGACTCACTCAATTTCTGGTGAAATGGTTGGTCTTGCAAAAGATCAACTTCGGGAACTCAAGTGCTATCCATTGAAATATCACCGCCACTAGGGTTTGCTAGGCTTTCAGAAATGCTTTTCTGGGTCTGGCCAGCACCAAATGTGAACTCGTGCGGTGGAATTTCTAAAGGCGGACGAGCAAAAATTGATGTAGCACCAAGATTGTTGAAAGCAGGAACAGAAACTGGATCATTTGGCTTCAAGAAGCCAAAGTTCAAAGATGGGGCTCCCGCAAGGGAGAAGGTAGGCAGATGAGGATTGCTACTATCAGATGATCCGAATAGCTTTTGCTCATATTCCTGCAATTGCTGGTAGACAGCTACAAATAACAAACAGGGAAATGAAAATCAGAAGGTAATAATGGCTCTGGAAGCAAAAATGCATTCATACATATCAAAAAATAATAATAAGAAGATCATATTGGAATAAACATAGCAACACAACTACAATAGCTAACCGCAATTTCTATCATACCAAATTTGTAGTACTTATTACCTTTAAAAGAGATTTACTTTACAAATACACATAATACAAAATTAACTCACGAATAAAGTTTTTCACCTCTAAATTCTCTCGGATGGCAGAAAAAAGTCTATTTGTCTGATAAAAATGAGAAACATAAGGTTCCACCATCCCATGCAATCTAACAAATAACCAGTCAGAAATGGTTGATGATAGTTTCAGCAGCATTAGATTTTGTGCCTTCTTCAAATGATTTTAAACATTCATTTTTCCTCCTCCAACTAGTAACAAGTGGCACTGCTATATCTTTTTCAATTAAGCAAATCACATTCAATTAACTAAAATAACAACATAAAATAGCTTCCATGAAATTAGATTATCTGAATCAAGGCTAGTAAATACCTTGAGTTAACTCAACAGATGATCTCCGTTCTTTCACCCACTGATAGCTATACGGAAGCCTCCATCGTTTAGACTTCATCAAGTAAGCTATTACAATAGCTGGTGACCTGTCAGAAAGAATATAATCATCCTCTCAAAGAATTTGTTCCTTTTAAATGGGTATACACACATACAAAGCAGTTCCTCTCCTCATACAAATGACAAGGTGGCCCAAAGCTATCTGCATGGAATCTTATTGGGAAAAATTTTGAGGTAAGCTTTCACTAGGTTCTTCTACCACAGTCAATATGCAAAAATTCTATTTTCAGCAATCAAACTTGAATTTTTTTTTTGTATAAAATAAGATTGAAAAAGAGAGGAAAAAGCCACTTCAATAACCTCATATTTGTTTTGGTGTTTATTTCTTGGATACAAAAAGAAAGGTAGGAGCAGTAATAATCAACCTATTTTTTCCTGACATGCAGTGCACAAGGACTCGAGCCTTATCCTTCTCACATTGCTCTGCAGAAATAAGCCACAGGTCATAATATGCCAATGATAAATTATACAACTACGCAACTTATCGACTGGAAGTGTCTGAGCTAATGCAATGCAACTGAAAAACATAATTAAATATCATTGGCATAAGATCTGCAAGCAAACTCTGCAACAACCAGTTTTCACTTGGCTAACAAAGAGCATCATGGTTAAAGCAGAGAAAACCACAACAAAATTTCCAAGTTGAGAATCATAGAAAAGTTTCCAATTGTGAACGTGCAGAGCCTCTGAGAAGCACATACATCTGACAGCAGAAATCACACTGTTGACCATGTAAATAAGAAAATTAAAGAAGCACCTTATTATGTAAATATGAAAAGGGCAAATATACTCACTAGATGCTTCTCAGGACCTAAAAAAGAGTCTGAATGTTATTGAGTGCTGCTCAGACTAAAATCATGAAATTTGTGCAGGCAAAAAATTCAAAGCATGAAAGGAAAAATACCAAAGTCATGCACAACAGAGGAGATAGCAAAGTCAAGAATTTGACACTAGCTACAAACTTCATAATGCACCATAAAGGTCAACGCACCTAAAAATTGTATTGCATCATCAAATTGTAAAATTTTGTCATCTTGCAGGCAGTGATAGGTAAATGAATTCTTGTAGAGATTTTGACAAGCAGGTACAGTCTGCAAAGAGATAATATAAATAACATAAGAATATGCCCTATAAGTAAATTACAATATTTAGTTATAATATTGATACCTGACAGCCATCAATGTTCATTTTAGCAGTCATAACATCCAACAAAGAGGATGAGATAAAACTAACTGCCATCAAAACAAACAGCAAAATAAGAAATGAAAAAGAACCAATCTTGACACCATCCATGTTACCTCATTCAAGGATGTTCCTTTAAATGTAGTCACTGATGGCAAGTGACAACAGCAAACTACTTGTCTGCTTAGTTCTAAACTTATGATTCACAATATTAAGGACATAAACCTGCAGTCATCAGTCCCAATTTCTCCTAATTTCTAATTATAGGATCATATAAATTAGCTTCACAACATAATTATCTCATCATTCTTTAATACAAGAAGATTTTTCATCTTTGACCCCATTTCTATACCATCCAATATTTTTCCCTAGAAAAGGCAAACAGAACCCATGAATTTCCATAATGTGTAATAATCCAAATACCAACAAACTAACTATTTATAGGCTATCCTAAAAGGAAACTTCACTGCATCAACTGCACTCCAGTCCAGTTATAATAATTTATACAATACCATGCAAGGTTGAATGTTGTGCATCAATCACCCCTTATCTTCAAACTGTCCACTATTCTCTGCCTAACTACCTAAGTAAATGGCAACATAATTTATCCTATTTTGAAATTCTCAAGTCAACATTATAACATTCCTACAACTTCTATTTTATGACTAGCACAAGAATCAAGTTCCCTTTTTGGAAAAACCAAAAAACAAAAATCACTTTTAGGACTGTTTGACTGTCAAATCTTACTATTATCTCTACTTCTAACTTTACAAAATTGCACCCACGCATCCTGCTCATTAAGTTCTAATGTTCTCCCCAATTTTTCTAACTTATGGTCAATACTAGCCTTAGCCCGATCAGCTTGAATCACATCATCTGCAAATAGCAAGTACAAAGGAATATTATCCTAGATATCCGATTTAACTCATCCGTAAGTCTCAATGTAAATCCAATGTCATTGGATAGTACTCACATTAACTTCGGAATTCTCAAACTTGTGACTCCTCTCTCGTTCTCATCCCTAAACCAACTACAGGACAACTGACATAGGAATTTTCTAGATCGATTAAGTAACAAGATCTCCCTCATATAAGTAATTAATTTAATCATCAAGCCCCTACTCTACATGCCAAATAATTACAATGCAGAAATCCCATCAAACAGCAGTATACAAACCTTAACATACAGCACAAGAAATCTATTTCCTAATTTTCTTTTTCTTATTCCAATTAGTAAACAATCGATAAGTCAACTTTTCCAAACCATTTTCAATCCCAAATCCACAAATTCAACATCATAGTTAAAACCAGAAGCTGATACTAATACTGCACGCAAACAGAATCAATAGAACAAGAACAAGAACAAGGGGCATACATTAAGGACACGAGTAATTCCCTGGGTCTTGAGAAGCTCGGAGCGAGAGGCGTTATCATAGCTACCCAAATAGAGAAAGTCAGGCAAGATCAACGATGGAAAAGCACTGACTTGCAGCGATGTTTTATCAGAAGAAACGGGAGCTCTATGCCCACATATCCCACAAACTTCCCCTTCCTCGTACTTGTGATAGTGCCCACATACCCCACACGGATTCTCCCTCTCTCTCTTCCTCATCACCACTCACCCCCAAACACCAACAAACAACAATTTTTCGATTATACCCAGATCAAGAAATGAAAAAAAAAAAAAAAAGAACCAGAGTCTATTTTTCAGGGAACGAAAGGATTTTTAGTTGAAGGAAGGTCCTTGTTGCATCGAGATTTTGCGTGATCGAGTGAAAGAGAGAGAGAGAGAGAGAGAGAGAGAGAAAGAGCTGAAGGGATTCTTACATATATATAATTGTCTTTTTTCAATATAGTAATATATAGGGGTAGGGGGTCTTTCCTGAGTCATACAGAGATTTTGTCCTTCGATTTTATATAAAAGGGAGGATGGATATTTATATATTGCCTCGATGTAGCAAAATATATCAGAAAAAGAAAGAGAGCATTACCTGATTGAGATTCTTGATGGGCATGAGTACCCCTTTATTGTTGCATCAGTTACATTGTTTAAATTTACTGACTCGGATACACATAATAAAAATTACTGTTTTCATTGAACTGTTTATTGAAATAATTTTATTTTTACGTTATTATCATTATGTTATGAATCCCATGTCAATAAAAAATAAAATAAATCTTAAATATATAAATATCAGTATTCTACCGCTTGTCAAATATACTTTTAGGCTGGAGTGATTTAAAATCAAATGTTAGATATTATTTTATTTAACAATTATTAATCATTGAGATTAAAGATTATCAGTTTGATATGACGTAAAATATCAAAATAACTATATTTTAAAAATTCATAAATCCATAATTTTGATATTTCATAAGAATTTATAAAATATTAACATTTTATTTCTTAAATAATTTATGATTAATTTAATCAATAAACAAATATAATAAATATTTTTAATTAGATGGAAAACCTTCGAATGGATTAAATATTTTTGAGTTGACTATAGAAGAATATTTGAAAGAGCAAAAACTTATTATATACAAAAAAAAGTATTTGTATTTTGGTAGGAAACAAGTTTTTTATGTATACAAGGTAAAAAATTATCCATAACCCATTTTGCAAATCATAACAGATTAATGAAAAAATATTTCTTACTTTGTTAGATGGATATTAAATCACACTTTGGAGTAGTGGTTTAATAATTTGTTGATAATTTAAGATAACCGTAGTAAGATTACCAAGCTTTTTATTAAATATAATGATTTAGTTACTAAATGCAAAACACTACAGATTTTGGAATGATCACACCATACCAAATCCTACCTTGAATTTGCATTTGCTTTCCCACCAATCACAGTATCCTGTGTTTTATTATTTTTTTTGGTAAATATTTTGTAAAAATATGGTTTATTCGATAATCAAGATATTCAAGTGTATGGTTTGATGCTGCTTTAAATTTGAGGATCAGATGAATTTAAAGAGATAGTAACGTGTTAAACCTTCATTTATTGTCCAACTGTAGTCATGGCTTGTTGTCAAAAGTGGGTGTTGTTTTTTATTTTTTTATTTTCTATGTTAATGTCGCGCATTTTATATTTATAAGATGTAAGATAAATTTTAGATATATAAATAAAATTTTTTTATCATTTATTAGGCATATTTTTTTGATTGAAAACGTAAGCTTGTAATTTATAAATTTATTTAATTTTATTTTAGAATTTAAAATTACATAAAATTATGTTTAAGTTTCGGTTCATGATATTTTCTTTATTTATTTATTTTTTATTTTTTCTCATGTTATAAGGGATAATTTCAATTCTTTTTAGGGTTTGAACCTAAAACATGTGGAAACCCGTTAGATTGAGACATCACACGTCGAGCTATAAAATTCATAATTTTCCATCTAAAATAAAATCATGTATTTTTTGTTTTTTTTTAAATTAAGTTTTAATTATTTTAAAATATATTATTTAATTTTGCATCCCAATGAAATACAAATTATACGAAAGCCTAAGTTTTATTTCATTGTAGTAACTTTTATTTTCATTATTACTATATTTGCTTTTGCTAATCATAAAGCCATAATAATGTAGTAGATTTTAGGGATAGCAACCACACAAGAATATTTTGTCTACCCCAACTTTGACCCGACAATTTAATATCTTATCTTGAACCCCACTTATCCCCATCTTGGATTACCATTTTCAACATTTGCCATTGCCCCCCTTCATCACAAAGCTTGATCACCAGCATCCTAATCCTAACTTGTCTATGATACATTTGTCTATCATTTTGTTCTAGTCTTTCACAAAACCATTTATCATTTTAAAATCAATTACATTTTAAGTACATTTTTATTTTAATAATCTCATGTTAATATTAAAAAATCATAGTAATCTATGATACATGTATATATATAACTAGTTAAAAAATAGAGGATGTAGACATTTTATTTTGTTTTGAATTTTCTTTTAATTATTAACCTTTGTGATTTTTAATTTATTGTATTACTTTTAATTTAAAACTTTTTGTATTGTTCTATATGTTTGAACTTTTTTATATTTGAATTATCAAATTGGGCTTGTAGCTGAAGTGTCTAATTGGCTTAAGATGTGAAATGATTAATTGGATTAAAAGCTTGCTTTGTTAATTGGGCTTAGAGCTTAATGTGTTATAATTGGAACTTGAGACTTGATGGTCCAAATTGCAATAATTCCAAATTAAAAAAACACAAAAGTACAAAAAAGAAAAATAATACTAATTACAATAAAATAATATATATAAAAAAAAAAAAGAAAAATAAGATTGGAGGAAGAGCAAATCTCTTCTTCCCCTGGTTGCGCCGCCTCTAACTCCCCCTTGCCATGACCAAATCCAAAAACAGACAAAGCCATCAAACCTACACTTTCTTCCTATCCAGTTTTTCCCTCAAATCATTATAACTAGCCTTTATCACTAGTCTGACCTTTCATGATTTAGTAATAAATGCATCTGCTTGAAATTCATGATCTTTGTGTACATGTCATAGCCCAAGTGGCCAACAACCAGCCAAAAAACTACCGGCCTAAACAAGCCAGTAGCCTAGGAAGACCAACATCCTAAATAAGCTAGCATCTTAGACAGGCCGGCAACCTAGGCTGTCGACCAGTTGTCCCAACAAACAAGACCCAAACCCTCTTCACACCAAGGGATAGAATTGTCCACTAACCTTATAAAAGAATCTTGATTATTTTGAACTCTTTTATTTGTTGATTTGTTTTAAATTTAAATGTAAACAAGGCAAACATTCAAATTTAAATGATTTAGATAGGGTGTGTCACGACTCGATACTCCCATCAAGCCCGTGACAACTGTCGTGATGTCTCGATTGATATTTATTACTTAAAATGTCAACCGAAATCTCGCAAGACTTTCGCATCAGTTTTACTTCTCCCCAATAAGCAACAGTTATTAAATACCATATTTTAAAAAAATATAGACTAATTTCAAATTAGAAACAATCAATAAGTAATTTTTACTATACATGAGTATTTTGATCATTTAACCCAAAATTTTTGAACTCTAGTAAAATTATGATATACGAGTAATAAGCATCCATTTCATATCTAAAAATAAGTTTCGTTGTCTAATTCATCAATTTAAAGTGAAATTATAGCTATTCAAATTAAATAAAAATATTAAATAAAATATTTCATTTTCTTATAAAACAATATTTATAGAACTCTGTGTAAATAATTTTTATAACGTAAAAGTAAAATAAATTCATACATACAGTGGTACACGCAGTCAGTTATACAAAATATTCTACAGTGACATGTGGGCCCCCAAAATAGCCAAGATAAACACGACTGTAAACTTGTGATTTCTAAGGGTGCGAATCCAACAGCAAACCCTCGACAAAATCGATAGTCTACTGGCTCCCCTGCGCCTGAAATGGTTGAAAGAAGGGGTGAGTTTTTATAAACCCAGTGAGTAAGCAAAGTTCATCTACAACATCTAAAACCGAATAAATGGAGACAATTAAAACATCTCTTCATAATATGATTCATAACATTAAAACTCATTTCAACCTTATAAAACAATTTACATTTCATCAAAAATAATCAGCAAGGCTTATGACTCTCTTAAAACTTGGCTCGTGCCAAACTTATACTCGGTGACACCTTGGCCTAGGGCATCCAACCGAGTCCGCCAAGGATGTTAAAACGACATATACCCACAAAATACGTTTTTACTTTTAAAAACGTAGCCGTTCCTTGATGTTGGCTGAGTTTCACTCTCATGTGGTGGTTCGGCATGAAGTGAACTCTAACGTTACCTTAGAAGATACCCTCCGCGCATCTCGTACCAAGGTAAAATATAACGGGATTTACCATGCCCCTTTCATAGGCTGGTCCACGGAAACCCGCCACACTGCAGTAAGCTAAACAAATAACCCACCAATCCAATAAAATTTTCGACAGCATGACATGGCTAATATAATACTACCTGTCTGTCAAGGCAAAGCAAAACAGTTCATATATTCCACACAAACACAAATCCAGCCATGCTTGCCATCACATCGTTATAAGCCATCAATTCAAACCATATGTCAAAACATATATATAACACAAGTATACAATCTCCACTTACTCAATTTCCAAAACCAGTATTCAATTTCAAAACAAGTTATAAATCTCATTTCGTTTAATCAACACTTCAATTATAAAACATAATAGTTTACAATTTAAATTCATTTTTCTTTAAAACATAAAAACGAGTATAAACAACTTTAGATAGTTAAGATGATCGTCTGATTATTCACAATAGTGGGAGTTTGGAGTGGTAGAAGTACTCCTATTCTCAATCCTCGGATACGATATCTTTACCCTTATCAGAAGGCTCACCACCTATACATAATACGTGACACGAAATTCAACATATTGGTGCCAAACTGTTATAAAACTATTTCAGACTCTATATGAATGCATGACATTGAATGAGAATTGTCCGAATAATCACTTAAAGACGGTTTTCTATGTGGGTTCAATTATGATCGAATTGAACTTATATTCGACCTAACTCGAACTATATACTGTTGAATTAACCAAAACATCCGATTCAACTTCAAATATATTCATTACACTTCCAATATTCCAAATACACCAAAGTACCTTAATAAGCTTGGTTGTAACTTAATTCATTGTAACCGAAATTCATTCTGATTCCTGACTAACTTGCTAATCAGTGTCAACACAATCCAATAAATCCATTTATATCATTAAGAATCAATTCCAAGTCCATTTACTATGATTTTCTCATTATTGTTCAAATCGTTTACTAAAGGAACCATACGTCTCTATAACCGTTTTCAATATCCGACACCACAATTCATCAAACATGAGTTAAATAACATGAGATATAGCAAGATCTATCATCAATATGTCCTTTAGTAAATTCGGCTAAGGAGGATTGTTGAAGAGTATGTGATTTTCTTGCTTGTTTTTCATGCCAAACATCATCAAACAACTAAAAACACTAAGATATCATGAAATCTAGCCAAATTCATCACCAAAACTTTTTTCTCTAGATTTGGCCAGCAAAGGTTCCCTCTTGAAAACTTGAATTTTAGCCATGGAAAATAAAAAAGAATGCATGGGAAAGGTAGATCACAAGCTAAGATTAAAAATTTTTACCTTTACTTGCTTGATTCCTTGAAATCCAACAATTTCTCTTGAATTTTTTCCTTTTTAGGGTTTGTTCTTCTCTTTTTCTCTTTGTTCCCTTGCTTGGCCTGCCATAAGAGTGAATGTGAGGGTTTTTAGTGAGTTTATATAAGAAATTAAAATAATATTAAAGCTTGACACTTGTCACCATGTGATTGGTCTATGGTTAACTTAACCATTAAGTATTCTCTTACTACCATATATAATACCATAATTATCCAAAATATAAAATGATAATTGGTGAAATTCATGGGCTTGACAAGTGTTATGGTGGTGTAAAATTTCAATTACGTCCTCATGGACACGTGAAATGATCGTTTTACCCTTATACTTAGAAAATGTCGAAATTGAAAATTTTCACTCCATAATTTCAAATTATGCTCCAAATAGTCAAACTTGGTCAAAAATTTCATCCAACATTCCAATTTTGTCCTCAAGTGGAAAAATGACCATTTTACCCTTACGTTAAGAAAATTCTTGAATTAACTCCAAATAAATCCTCGAACTCCGAATCACCATTTTAAAACATTCTAAGGTTCGATAACTCTCAAATACATCCTAAAATCTCTATTTGAACTAGTTCGAGGCTTAATCGACTTAATTGTACCACTAGGTACGATACCAACTTTTAATGATTTTTCGAGGCATCCAAGCATGCAGACATGCTATCAAGCACATGAATGACATGGCAAGTATATAGTAGAGCTAGGCTTGACAGGGTGAATATTCAAATTTAAATGATTATTCATTTATATAAATTTGAATTATAGATAAGTTAGATAAGAGGGCTAACCCTACTTATAAATACCCTTTACCTTCGCATGTAAAACACATAAGTTTGGGAATAAAATCTCATTTACTTCATATTTTCCTATTTTATGTCCTTTACCTATTATGTTGCTTTAAGAGCCTTGAGTTCTTGATTGGTTTTGGTTAGACTTACTTAGGCTTGTTTTGACAAGAAAAGCTTGAGGCCACGTGGAGTGTGCTAAAGTTACTCAACTCGTGATAATTTGTATTGAAGCAAGTTGATTGGCATAAGAGATGAAAGAGACTCGAGGTGTAGCCAAGCGAGGCAAGTCAAGCTCAAAGGACATGTTGTCTGTTTTAAACAATCAAGTGTCCAAGGTGGAGCTGTTTAACTTTCTTGGCCTGTGTTGCATATTGAGCCGTTTAACTTTTTTTCTAAGTTTATGTTGACAGGGAAACTTGAGAAAGGCTTGAACTCATCTTGCATTGCTCTCATTCCAAAAGTGCCTAATCCAACCGCTCTATAGAAGTATAAGGCAATTAGTCTTATAAATTTCTTGTACAAGATCATTGCCAAGCTACTAACTAACCATTTCAAGTGAGTCTTTCACATAGTAATTAGTCACACGTAGAATGCCTTTGTCAGCGGATGTCAAATCATGGATGGAATTGTGTTTGCAAATGAAATCATCATAACATGCGCAAGAAGGCACATAATGAAGGTAGTATAGTTCTTAAACTTGATTTAAAGAAAGCTTTTGATTATGTGGATTGAGATTTTCTCATCATGTTCATAGAGTTTATAGACTTTGGCTCTAAATGGTGACAACGGATTTACAAGTGCATCTGAACAACTTGAGTATCAATTCTGGTCAATGGCTCAACCACTTCCAAATTTTCTATTTACGGTGGGCTTAGGCACAGAGATCCCTTGTCACTTTTCCTTTGTGGTTGTGGAGGCATTTCACCTACTCCTCATTCATGCTGAGCAGTTTTAATACTTTTGGGGTATCAATTTTACCTCATCAGGCTTGGTAATCTCTCACCTCCAATTTGCTGATGACACAATCATTTTTATAGAACCAAGTCCAAATGATACACTCAATATCATATGGTTGTTGTGTTACTTTAAGATTTTCTCCGAACTTACAATCAACTTTGGAAAATCATGTGTATATCCAGTGGGCAACGACACTACTCTAGGTGGTGATATTGTTGACATCATTTGTTGTAACACGATTCTCTACCTTTCACTAACTTGGGCATTCCTTTTGGTGCTCATCTGAGGAACCTTTATATGTTGGATCTGATGATAAACAAGTTTAAGAATCATCTCGCATTTTGTCAAATGAAATACTTATCCTTCGGTGGAAGGTTAATAGTTATTAATTTAGTTCTAAGTTCACTTATTCTTTACTACTTCTCAATCTTTCAGGAACCAAAAGGAGTTCTTACGAGATTGGAATAACTAAGGAGATCCATTCTATAAAAAGGAGGACTTGAAAAGAGGAAGAGTTTTTAGGTAAAATGGGACAAATTTGCAAGCTAAAAAAATATGGTGGACTTGACATTACTAGTCTTTACCACAAGAACACTACATTTCTATGCAAATAGTGGTGGAGATATGGAGTGGAGACAAATGCTTTATGGAGACATCTCATCCTTGACAAGTATGGCATAGGAAAATTAGATTAGTTTCCCATAACTTGCAACCAAAGGCAAATGTTGACACTATGGAGGAACATTGTCAATATTCCCTCAATTGAGGGAGTTCATGGGCTCATTGGTTTTGATTCATGCAAGTCGATTATTGGGAATGGATCTAGCATCTTTTTTTGGCAAGACAATTGGCTTCACATGCAAGCTTTTCTAAAAATATATATCTTTGCCTATTGACTCCAGCTTTGGACAAGGATGCTAAAGTAGCAGAGTTATAGAATAGAAGTGAAAAGGCTCCCTTTTCAAAGATCCCTTTGCTCTTGGGAACTACACACTTGTCATAAGCTTTTAAATTCACTGGTCAACATTGTTCTTGTTCTAAGCAAATAGTACAAATTAATTTGGAAGCATGACCCAAGAGGGAGATCTAAGGTGAAGACACTCACATCCTTGCTTAAGGCTAGTCCTAATGATCATATAGTTTAGTTCTCATCCTTTTGGAAACTAGCCATTCCACCTTAGGTACAATGCTTCACTTGGTTAGTGATACTTGATTCTATCCGGACCAAGACATTTGTAAAAGCACAAAGGATTCATTTTGATGATGATCAGTTATTGTGTGATTAGTGCAATATCGAGCTTGAGACTTGCTCGCATATTCTCTTAACTAGTCATTTTAGTTGGCTAGCTTGGTCTATGGTAATTAAATGGTGGGGCAGATCATGGTTGACTCATAATACAAGTGCTTCCCATATCCAATCTTGGAATGACTGCTTTCTTTGTGGAACACTTAAAAGGTGATGGATGATGGTTTATGGCCCAATAATTTGGCCAATGTGGTTGGCTAGAAGTGAATCTATTTTTAAAGGAAAATAGTATGGAGATCTTTTTTTTAGATTCGTGCCTGTGATGAAGTTGGGTGGTGGCAAAAGCTTTGGAATATTGGCTTGAGATGCACTCACGTCCATTTGAGATTTAACATATCATGACAACCCCAGAGTGCAAGTGAACTTAAATTTAATATCGATGGCTTTGTTAGGGACAAATCAAGACCTGCAGGCTGTGGGGGAGTTTTTAAAGACTCAAAAGGATATGTTGTTGGGATATTCTTTGTACCTTTTGGTATTAAAGACTCCAACTATGCTGAGGTCATGGCGATAAAAGCATGCTCTGCACTTATTCTCCACATCTCCACTCATGGGCACCAAAAAACTTAGGAGGGATTTGGTACTTGGAGAGTGGATCACTTTACAGGGATTTTAATTAGTGGGAAGGACTTTGCACCGTTTGATATATGAAATTGTTGGGAATGTAATTTTACATGGGTATTAGATTACAACCGTGGGAGTGAAGGTGATTCCCTCTTGGATTGGAGGAAATGTTACTTTCCTTTGACTGAGGGAAAGTAAAGTGGACCAAAATGACAAAAAGCCCCATGACTTGAACTCTTTAAGGAGGAGAGGGGAGTATTATTTGAATTTGGTAGCAAGGAGGAAGGAGAGTGAAAAAGACAAAAAAAAAGAAGAGCCCATCACCAGAGTGCAAGGAGGACGAAGAGAAAAAAAAGAAAGAAAAGAAAAGAAGAAGAGTCCATCACTAGAAAGCAACAAGGAAGGTGAGAAAAAAGAAGAAGACCTTATTGGAAGGACGATGGGTGCAAGACAAAATAAGAGAAAAAAAAATGGAAGAAAGAAGAAAGAAAGAAAGTGGTGGATTGTGTGGCAATTTAACTAATTCACTAATATTTTTATAAAATAATTTAAATTAATTAATTTAATTATTTAAAATTTAACTAGTTTGCAAAAAATAAATATTTAATAATTTTACATATTTTAATATTTAAATAATTAGTATTCAAATATTATGTTATTTTTTCCATGTTATTATTTATTATTTTAAGAAATAAAGTTGAAAAATTAAAAACTTATATTAAAAAAGAATGTAGGTTATTCAACTTTATATTTTCATACATAAGGATAATTTTATAAATTTATCTTACATTCCAAGTAAAGTGCTTCTAAATCAAACACTACAATACAATCACATTCTTTACAATCATTGTTTTCTCATGTTATACCAAACGCTACAAAATTATCTTTCCAACTATCACATACTCAGCAATTATATTATTAATAATCATATTCTCAGTAAAACACCAAACACAACCTTATTATTGAATTAGATTCGATAGTGGCTATTTCATAGATGCATAATGTTGAGAAAAGATCTTGGCATAAAATGGCAATCTCCAATTAAAAAAAAAACGTGTTAATTCAATCGATTAGCTACATAGTATTTGTGCATACACTTGGAGAGGGTAATTCCTTCGCTGATGCTCTTGCCAAGTTTGGTGTTGATAAACAAAAGTATGTTCTCAACTTGGTGGTGATTGCTGCTATATGATGCTGTTTTGTTTCTACTCTGTTTTTT
Source organism: Theobroma cacao (assembly GCF_053813885.1). Taxonomy (NCBI): domain Eukaryota; kingdom Viridiplantae; phylum Streptophyta; class Magnoliopsida; order Malvales; family Malvaceae; genus Theobroma; species Theobroma cacao. Next base: position 12,434,626 of record NC_142639.1, read on the forward strand.
TATTTTCATGTATCTTTGGCTTCCTTATATTTAAGTCAAATAGTATCAGCCATGTGTAGTGGAATATGATTATATCTCCCGGGCAGGTTGTCCACAAGCCAATTGTCTTGGCTATGTACTAAACTATGGGTGGCAATGGCCCCACCGTTTATTTTACCAGCAATATATAAAATTCATTCTTTGATTGAGAAAAAAAAAATACTTTCACTCTTTTAAGTTTTAATTAAAATTTTTCACAGATTTATTAATTTTTTAAATGAACATTCCACTCCAAAAATTAAACATCGTTAATAGATAATATAAAAAAATTAAAATTTTTTTTATTAATTTACAAAATTATTATTATATAATATTTTTTGAAAGGTGCTCCCTAGTTCTCCAAGAGATGCTCCCCAACTCCCTAAGGAAGGGGAGCATCGACTAGTGCTCCCTTATTTTTTAAAAAATAAATAAAAAATTATATAATAGTAATTCTTAAAATTAATAAAGAGTAAAATTATCTTTTCAATATTATCACATCATCAAACTAACAGAAACATTAATTATTGACTAACAACTAGATCTATGTGTTTATCCGAAAATATTTTTTTGAGACGGAATATCTATTTTAAAAATTAATAGACTATTTGGAGTTTTGATTAAAACTTATGGAGTGGGGGTATTTTACCCATTCTCCACTTAAATTTTTAGGAGCACCAAATCTCACTAACATAACATCAATAAAATCTATTAGAAATTCTATTTTTGAAGTACATTAAAATTTTATTTTAAATTCAAAACATTTAAATAGTTAAAGAGGTGATTTGTAATTAAAAAAAATAAAAAATAGCTATTTTGTGCGGTTGGCAACTGCAAGAGCACCCGAAGAGGTAATTTTGCAGTTACTCAGAAAATGCAATGAAAGAGCATTTAGCGAGCCAAACCAACGTGCATAAGCTGAATAAACACAGAAGCACAGATAAACAGAGACAAAAGAAAAAGAAAAACAGAAACTTTTAGGGGCCCGAATTCACTACCAATGTTGGCTCTCCTGGCTTTCGTTTGTCAAAGACTACAAACTAAACAAGATAAGTAGCTAACCAATAGTCAAGCTAAAGTCATTTATGAGTTAGTATTTATAGTTCAAAAATGGAGTCATGTCATAACTCATGCTAGCATGCACCTTGGAATAGGATAATCCCAATATATGTAGAGCCATGTGATCACGGCATATGATAAAGTCCTAAATTATGTCAGCTACGAAAAAAGGTTGTGCCATACGGTGCTATACCCTAAATTGAGTCTGTTCTAAAAGAGATATATACCATAGGTACGACGTTAATAATTTCGTCATCAGATTAGCCTGTGTTAGAGTCGTGTCAAAAGCTGGTCAAAATTAATAAACCTATGTTAGGATCATGTCATGTCTTAGGTTAAGACATTAGAATTATGTCATATCATTTAATTAGGATCTTATACTAGCCAGTTAAAGAGAGACAACTTGCCGGTAACAATCTTGGACATTTAAATTTGAAGAAGATTTTCTAGTTAAACCTTGGACAATGGCCTTTCATTTGTATTAAAAAAAGAAAAGCTTTTGTGAATTGATTACTTCACCAACTCGATATATATCTCTTCGAGTCAAATCATGATATGTTAACATGTATTTAAAAAAGTTAAATATTTATTATGCGTTATATGTGATAATTAAAAGGTAAATATTTATTTTATTAAGTATCATGATGTTTAACTCAACTAATACTTGATGTATGATCATTACACTCAAATAAAAAAGTTAAAATCTCTCATTTTTAAGTAAAAAAAGTATTTATTTCAATATATAAATTCATAAATGATTGTTGTACTATAAATAGTTAATTTTTTTTAAAACATGCTTATGTGGCATGAGATATATACACTTTTTTTGCACTTCTTCTGTATAAAATAAAAGAAAGAAAAAAAGAAAAGAGAAGAAAAGATGCATATTTTTTGCTGCTCCTTTCATTTAAGTTGTTTTCCAATATTAATCTTAATTCATGGTTTAATTTCAGTTTTCTTGATATTTTTCTATGTGAATTGTTTTCAATATGGGAATGTTCTTGATATTCTTTTATTATAAATGTTATTTTTACTAGATTTTTTTAATTGTATATCTTTTTTCATGTCATGGATTTCATATCAGTAAGAGATGGAATGGGTCTTAAGTATATAAATATAGGTTTTGCACTACCTATCAAACATTTCTTTTGAGTTAGGAACGAGTGCCCCTGATTTATAAATTTTCTTAAACTCTATTTTTAAAGTTTAAAGTCGTACGAGGTTATATTTAAATTTCAAGTTTAAGGTTGTACGAGATTGGGTTTAAATTTCGATCCATAACATTTGATATCAAAGTAAACCCAGATCTTCACTGATGTGGACCCCCATGAGAGACGTAATGGTCGAGATAGATCCGAACTAGTGTAAAAGTCTCTCTTTTTTACGGATAAAGAGTCAGTGCAACGAAGACGTTGCACAATTGCAAGTATGTCTTTTGGATTAAAAATGTGGACCGTGATTTATAAGTTTATTTAAACTTTATTTTTAGAATTTAATATTGTATGAAATTAGACTTAAATTCTGACTTGTGACATCTCACGTCCACCCAAAAAAAATATAAAGAACCAAAAGCTCAAATTTAAAGTAAAACAAAAGGAAATTATATAAGAAAAGGTGAAAAAAGAGTATTTAACATTTACATAGACAACCTAATTCATTTTAACACCCAAAAGAAAAGGTTTATCGAAGGGAGAAGAAAAATCAAAACAAAAAATAAAAATTTGAACTAGAAATCTAATAATTAATAAGATTATTATCCAATACATTGACAATGGAGTTTTTCAACTCCACAAACAATTTTAAAAAATTGAACACGTGTCTATTTATCATGTACTTTAAAAAATAATTACTATTTTATAATATAAATACATGACAATTGTATAAATCCAATTACGAAGTTAAAAAGCTTCCTTACATTCTTAATTGATAAGCTGAATCATGGGTAAGAGAGAGAACAAAATGATTTCACAAAGCACAAAGAGAAAATTGTGGGAAATGACCTTCGTAGTAAGGTGACTTCAAAAATGACCGTCTCTATAATTTTAATTATTTTTAGCCAATTTTTGACAGGACTTGACAAGAATACCCGTTAATCCAATTAATCCAAATGAAGGCCCATCTGAGTTTCTTTCTTTCTACTCTCCTGCCATTCAGCTTAAAATTCTAAAATTAAATCTCGATTTAGATTTAGCTATCCCTCCGTCCAGCTCTCCAATGCCATCGAGGTCTATATCAGCAACCAACTTTCTCACAATCCCAAAGTGCAGAGATGACATCAAGGTATTTGTTATGGGTTCTTGTGTTTATTTAGGGTTATTCATAGAATGAAAAAGTTGATGGGTAAATTATATGAGTTTGGAAACTTAAATCTGGTTGGGGGTAGCGAAATCAATCAATTTATAGGCGATGCGTGAATATTTGTTAGGCATTGAGTCACTGGATATTAGGGTGTGTGATTGGATATTAGGAATCGTAACTTGTTTATTTGGCATTAGGTGCCTGAATATTTGTTGAGCATTACGTGAGTTCTTTATAGGCATTACGTGACTGAATATATGTTGAGCGTTGCGTGACAGTTAATACGTGACTGAATATTATCTGATTGAATATTTATTGAGCATTGCGTGAGTTCTTTATAGGCATTACATCACTGAATATTTGTTAGCGTTGTGTGACAGGCGTTATGTGAATTAATATTACGTGACTGAATAATTGTTGAGTATTGCGTGACCTATTTGTAGGCATTGCGTGACTTTGGCTACCTAATGCTGAAGGTGATTCTCTACTGATTATCTTCAACAACCTAATAAGCTCTAATGTAATTCTTAAAGTTTATATATAATTTTAGACTTGTATAGTAGCAATAGTATTAGATTTTGGTTGGTCGACCATGATGCCTAAATTAAATAAAAAAGAAGAAGAGAAAAGAGGTAACATTAAAATCCTTGTTGATTAGTGAAAAAGAGAGAAAACCTTGAAGCTGCTTTTTATTAAGAATTTCTTGAAAAATGATGTTTGGCCTGACTTTTGCTTTTAAGAGGTAGATAAGATGAAAGGGCAGGTCGAACAGGTACTTCATAACCAATTCAGCCTCTCTTCATTGCACTGATATGGTTGTAGAAAACGAAGAGTCAACTTTCATGCCTATAAATAAAGGGAACCATTAACCATTTGAATCAAATTCAATTATCTTAATCAATCTCAGATAATTGAAAAATGACCTCCAGAGATCTAAGAGTCGAGAAGGGGAAAGAGGCAGCCTTCAAAGAGGAAGAGGTGCCTTTGAGTGTGAGGGACCAGTTGCACATATTCCAGCAGGAGATTTAAGTCCTCATCGACAACCTGATGTAAAGGACTTTTGACCTGGAGGCTGCCATCCTAAGCAACAAAAAGATTCTCGTCGAGATAGAGTTCAAAGTAGATAAACTTATGAAGAAATGAACTACGGTTCATTTTTTTTGTATCATCTCCTTGTATTTCAGGGAGGTCTTTTTAATAAAATTTGAATAAAATTTATAGCAATTTTTATTTTCATTGAGCACATATTTCGTTGAGTTTTTTTCTTTATTTAAGTTATATTTTGCTGAATAACTTTGTGAGTGGATGTTAAGCATTGAGTGACCTATTATTAGGTATTGAGAGAGTGGGTTATATACGGTGTGTGAATTGTGCTATGCATATCTTTTGTTGAGACATTGCGTGAGTGGTTTGTATGTATATGGAATAGAGTACCTATGGTGATGTGTTGTTATGTATTGCGTGATGTTGGGTCAGTACGTGACTGTTTAAGTTGGCGTAACGTGAGTGGATATTAGGCATCAATTGACTTATTATTAGGTATTGCAAGACTGGTGGTGCATGACTAGTACAATTCACCTCTTGTTTAGAGGCTTATTATTCATTGGGTGACTTATTCTTAGGTGTTGTGAGCCTGACGGTGCGTGACTGACTTGTGCAATTCATGTGTTGCTTTGAGGCTATTGTTCAGTAGTTTTTTAGGCAGTGCGTGACTAGTTTTCATATATTGCGTTACCTGTTGTAGCTAGAGTGGTGGCACGTGCTTGTACAATTCATGTGTTGTTTTGAGGCTTTTGTTTAGTAGTTTTTTGGCTTGCGTGATTGGTTTTTATATATTGCGTTACTTGTTGTAGCGTGAGTGGTGGCGCATGACTTGTGCAATCCATGTTTTGTTTAGAGGCTTTTGTTCAGTAGTTTTTAGCGTTGCGTGACCGATTTTATATATTACGTGACTTGTTGTTATGTATTGTGAGAGTGGTTGCACGTGACTTGTGCAATTCATTTGTTGTTTAGAGGCTTTGTTCAATAGTTTTTTAGGATTGCGTTACTGATTTTTATATATTACGTGACCTGTTGTTATATATTGCGAGAACGGTGACGTGTGACTTGTGTAATTCGCCTCTTGTTTAGGGACGTTTGTTCACTAGTTATTAGGCATTGCATTAATGTGTATTAGACATTACGACACTTAATTTCTGTTAAATTTCTACGACCGGCCAAATGTGACTTAGGTATTGCATAAGTGGTTTCTATGCATTGAGGGGCTATTTTTGATAAATTGACTGATCGTGACACTTATTTTCTGTTAAATTTCAACGGCCTGCCAAATGTGAAGCTTATGATTACATACGGTGGTCATTGGGTCGATGACACTTATAAGGGTGGTGAGACATGAGTGAAGGGTGTTGGGAGTGACTTGTCATTTTTTAAACTAGTGAAGCTGGTTGAAAAGGTTGTTGGGGTCAACTCACATAATGAAATCGAGCTACATGCATCGCTCAGCCATGCCACAGGGGTTTCGCTCGCAGTTATCAGGGATGATGAAGATGTAGCGAGTATTTTGCAAGATGAGAGGGCAGTTGTTGTGTTTGTGATAGTTAAGGTAGGAAATGCAAACAATATTCCACATGAGCATGGTATCCAACATAGTAATCAACAAGAACAAAATGTTAATTATTCTGACATACCACACCATGCATTTTTTAACATACAACCATGGCAATCACATTTGATGTATCTTCATGAGTTTCAGCAGCCTGGTGCACACATGAGGTGTCTGCAAATGATGTCTGCACAATTTTGATCAGAATGTGCATCAAACGAAATACTCGGTACTTTGCAACAAACACAACTGTCGCTTGAAAATGCATTGGGTCCATTGTCATTGGCAAACGACACTGTGATGGTTGTGAGTGATGACGATGCATCTGATCAGATTGAAGATGATGTTGAAGAGGACGACATGGAGGATCGAAACCATGAGTTGCATTATGATTGTGAAGATGATTACATTGACAGATATGAAGACCGTTCAGAGGACAACAGGGTTGAGCAAACTGACATCCCTGATTGCAATCATGCAGATGGCGGTAGAGGTCATACTACAACTGTTGTGTTAGAAGAGGTTAAGTTAGACGACCATTGCAGAACCGTTGAATTAAAAGATGTTGAGGGTGACCCTATTTAAGAGAATGCCATCGCACTTGAGAACTACATTCATTCGCCTAATGACAGTGATGAAGAGAGGGTAAATACAGGGGTATCTTGTCAATGGATTATTCCCGAGCTAGATATGATATCCTTCCAAACAGTTGAGAGGAGGAATCCAGATAAATGGACGACCACTTATATCGTGAAAAAGTGTTTCTATCGAAGGCTGAATTGAAACGAGCTTTGAGCATGTTGGCACTAAAAGAGCATTTTGAGTTTAGAGTTAAAAAGTCATGTCACGCTCGTTATGAGGTTGGTTGTAAAGATAAGGCATGCAAGTTTGCTTTGCGTGCAACGAAGTTGCTTAAGGGAGAATATTGGCAAGTTCGAATGTTGCATAAGGTACACACGTGTACTGTTGATGGTTTGCAATGTAGGTACCGAGCTATGAGCGTGAGGGTAATTGGTGAGCTTATCTTCAGCAGGGTGCAAGGAAATTGTGTAACCCCATTGAGACCAAAGGAAATAATAGAAGAGATGAATCGCAAGTGGGGATTGCAATGCCTATATGGTAAAGCTTGGCAAACGAAGGAGTACACGGAGAGTTTTGTGTTCGGTCCGCCGGAAGAGTCATTCCAACTTCTCCCCTCTTATTTCCATATGTTGGAACTTGAAAATCCTAGTATTGTGACATGTGTCACTACTGATGGGGAACAACGATTCAAATATTGTTTCTGGGCGTTCGGGTCATGTATTCGAGGGTTTAGTGTTGTAATACGACCTGTAGTCGCTATCGATGCCACACATCTGAAAGACAGATTCAAGGGTATTCTGTTTGTGGCGATATGCAAAAATGCGAATAAGCATATATATCCACTTGCATTTGGCATTGGCCACGTCGAAGATGAAGAGTCTTGGTCGTGGTTTCTTAAGCGTCGTGCGATTGGTTGTCTTGAAAATGCAATGTTCATTTCTGATCAGCATCTTGGCATTAAGAATGCAGTTGAGAAAGTGTACAAGGATGCTCATCACAGTCTATGCAATTACCACTTAGGGAAAAACGTTAAAAACAGGTTCAAGCGCGAAGATGTTGCAGCGATTTTCACCATGGCCGCCAACTGCTATAAAGTCGTCGATTTTGACAGATATATGAATAAACTGAAACAGCTTTGCAAACCTGCTTATGACAACCTTATGAGATTAGGCCCTGAGAGATGGGCACGTACACGGTCACCAGTAAGGCGATACAAGCTAATGACATCCAACACTGCGAAGTGTATTAACTCCTGCTTGAGGCATGCAAGAAAAATGTCAATAACGGTTTGATCGAGTGCATCAAATGCATGTTTCAACTTTGGTTTGATGATCGGCACAATGAGGCATTGAATTTGACCACGCCCCTCAGCCCTTGGGTTACTGATTTGTTGAATAGACGGTTCAATGAAGCATGTCACTTTTTTGTACAAGCGATCGATTGGGTGGAGTTTCAAGTTATAGGCGAGAGTAAGGACAGAGTCACGAACCTCTCCACCAAGGAGTGTTCATGCGGTGAGTTCCAGTCCGATCTACTCCCCTGCACGCATGCCATGGCGACAATAAGGTATGAGCAATCATGTTTTGTTATATTGTGCATGGTGAATTGAATTTTTATATTGTTCGCCATTTGTGATTTCATTGCCTTGGTAGTAAGTGCAAACGTGCAACCTTTGAATTCTGCTCGGACTATTACAAGACTCGGTCTTGGGCAGAGGGATATGCGATTCTCATTCGCCCGGTTGGGCATACCAATGAGTGGGATATCCCTGATGATGTGCAACAAATTGTCCTTTTGCCACCAAGTTAGTGAGGTCAAGCAAGAAGACCTAGGAGGAAAAGGATTCCATCAGTTGGGAAAGGCAGCGGACGACGTAGATGTTCATAATGCAAAAGCTATGGTCATAATAGACAAAATTATTGGACTCCGTTTGCATCTCTACTGACAAACGAGGAAACATCATCTGCTCAGCTGACGGCTCGACGACGTTAACACAAGGCATGTGCAATTTGCAGACAACTCTGGCACAGTCGAAACCGCTGTCCAATGTGGACTACAAACTCTGATAATGTTATCGGTGTCGTAAGTGAAGATAGCGACCTTTCAGACGTCAATTGTTAGGGATTGTTTCAAAGTTGTCATTGATATTTGCATTGAATAATACTATTTCAACTTGAGTTGGAAAGAGTTTGAATGAAAAGTAAGATACACAAGATGTCCATATTTATGAGAAAGACCTTATGCTAGTTATGGAGGTTTGAAAAAGTGTACCAAAGCATGAGAGTTGAAGTTACTTTGAGAAAGTTATGGATGTTTTAAGGGATGGCTTCCATGCAATATGGAAAACGTTTATTGAGGAAGAAAGATGGGAAAAAAATAAGAAGAAGCTACTGAAAGTAAGGAGAAAGTGCTGGAAAAAATTAGATAATTTTTCTATAGTTGACTACAACTCCCATTATTTATGAAAATGCCATTACATAGTTGGATCATCAAATTCCAATTACAGTACTTAGTCCATTTGTTGGATCATCAAATTCATTGTACTCCTTAATAATTTGAATTTCATTGTAAACCATTGAATAAAGCACAAAATATTTCATTCAATAATATTTGCGTGATTGATTAGGCATTCTACTTCATATTTTTGCCCAGAAAATGATGTTCTGCTCATACTAATAGTTGTTCTTGAGATGATGCAACTTTCATCTACAAGTATAAAACATAATATAAAAACGACATAATAACAAATATATAGTATACAATAGTTAATTAAAAATTAAAGAAGAAACATAACTTATCTAATTAAGAACAAATACAAATATGTCTCAATCAACGTAAATTTGAGTTATTACAAATAAAGCATACAATTTGTCATACGAAATGAAAAATTAAGTTTCATTTCTAAAAGCTATCAAATCATTTCACATTTCTTGTACCAAGTTATTTCTCCAAGAAGTCCATGCATTTGATGTCTTAATGCATTGGATCGTATTTGCATTTTCCATCGCTTTTGATTCCACATACTCTTCATCCATTTCATTCTTAAGTGGATCATGTGTCATTTCTCTCCTAATGTGATTATGTAATAATGCACAAGCAGAGATAATTTTACGTTTTGTTTTCACTGGGTACCAAGACTTCTCTCTAAGTATTGCCCATCTCATCTTAAGGAATCCAAAATATCTCTCAATAACAGTCTTAACACTAGAGTGTTTGTAATTAAACAGTTCTTCTTTTGAATGAGGAGTGCGATTTTGTCTCCATTCATTCAACTGATAACGCTGACCTCTATATGGAGTTAAAAATCCCTTTCTATTTGTATACCTAGCATCACATTAGAGAAAACCTATGATAAAAAATTTATTTTTAGTACATCACTCTAAACAATGTTAAGCTAAAATAGTTAATAATTTAATGTATATTTTCCTCATACCTTTTGGGACTTTCAATCCATTTCTTCTATATATAGCATCTCGAAGAACCCTAGAGTCTGAAGCAGAACCCTCCCATCCAGGTAAGATATATATGAATTGCATATCTTGTGAACATACCTCTAACACATTTGTAGCAATTTTATTCTTCCTTTATGTATCTAAGCTTATCAATTTTCAGAGCATTGACTTTAATGTAAGTTCCATCTAAAGCACCTAAACAATTCTACTGTTTCCAATAGAATAATGACAAAAATTATCCTTTAGTTACATTTTTAATAGGTTTTTATACTCAAGCTATAAATGATTAAGAAATTTTAGTTTACCTTAAACCATTTCTATCTGAAGTCAATTGAATTCTCGGGGTACAGGCTCTGGCTTCTTTAGCAGTATTGATTGCAATCTTAAAACAGAATTCAAAACTATACCAAAATGCCTTCTCACTGTCTCACCACTTCTAACAAATTCTCTCTTTATGATCTTATTCTTTGCATGATGAGAAATTATGTACAGAAAGATAGCCACAATTTCCTCAACATTCATGTTTTTTGTTGGTGTAAGCCTACCAATGCATTGAAGCATATTACATAGTTTATAAAATACAACTCTATCCATTTTAATATTTTCAATACATGTTAAATCAGAATCAAACACCATTCTCCTAAACTAAAATTGCCTAATAATATGTCTCTTATAGGTACTAGTTTTGGATCTTTTACGCTTTCTTATATACATTAAAATTTGATAACATCCTTAAACCAAAGTATTAGCTAAAAGAATCATGTTGAACAGCTCAATGGCTAAGACAATAGCAGACATGATCGTTGCAGTTTGCTCTTGAGAAAACCCTTCCATTGTGTGAACTACCAATATAAAAAAATAATTAAAATCATGAAATATAAACATTATATAAAAACAACATATAGTAAGCACAAAGTTAACTTATCATGTCCACCTTAAGAATATTCAATTTAAAAACAGCATATACAAGCATCCATTTTTGATATGCAGGGAATATGTTGAAAAATTTTAATGTAAGTTCAATTGATAGTAGAAACCTATTTAATGGTAGCAATCAATGGCAAAAAAAAGAAAAAAAGATTGCACTGCAAGAAGCAGGACTTAAACCCAAGACTAATAATGCAAGCGTGACTAAGCAGGACTCTTTTCCTGCACCTTAAAATCTTTAAAAAAATTACAATGGTTTCCTATTATCAAGACCAAATTACCCTAAACAAGAAAAAAAAATAAATGGGAGGTCAAATCTTAAAAAAAAAGCCATGAAAAGAGTACAAATTCAAATTTAGGGTTAAAATGAGGTTTTTTGAGGTCAAAACGGTAGCAGACCGCCTTCGGCTGTCTGTTAATGCATAGATCTAGAAAAGTTACATGGATTCAAAAAAATCACGCAATGCATTAACAAAAATTAGTCACGCAATGCCGAAAATAAGTCACGCAATGCCTTAACAATAACTAGTCACACAATGACTTATCAAAAACTAGTCACGCAATATCCAAAGTAAGTCTCCCAATGTCCAAGGTAAGTCACGCAATGCCTCATGTTGAAGATTAGCCCAGAAATCCAACCTTGCTTGCTAATCAAGGGCCAAATTGTTTCAGTGGTAAAAACTAAAATATAAATATGAAGAAAACCCAAATTAATAGAAAAAAGTCAGATTAAAGAATACAAGAAGGAGATTAAAAAAAAAAGAAGAAAGAAAAAGAAGAATGGGAGATTTCAACCTACAATTTCAGATGATGAAGAAGTAGAGCTAGAAGAAGGAGGAGCGACTTTAGCAAAATGGAGAAGAAGCAACAGACCCTCAACCCCAAAAACGATGTTTTGTTTCGAATTGTGAGTAATTTTTTTAAAAGGTGATGGGTAAAAATGTCCTTAAAGACATGAAAGATTGCAATGTAATGTGATTGCATTGGTTTTGGAATGCAATAACATTACATCAATTGGCTGCAATGTAATGACGTCACATCTCTTATACCAAACGCACATTTAATGTCGACTGTTATAATAAAAAAACAAAAAGGGCATACGATAGCTTCCAATTGTTTCTTTCATATTCCAGTCTTCTCAATATCTATCGATAGCTGCAGTTTCATATTCCAACCGTTCCAAACTTAGTTTAAGGGTGAACGGAAGTTAAGCCACCAAAGTTGAACCGTCCTGCATTGTCTTAAGCAATGGCCGCATCTTCGAGCAGACCCAATGTCCATGACAATGGCGACCAAAGTATGAGTGATGATGAATACTCTCGCCTACAATCAAGGAAGAAATGGAATTGTCCATGGTAATTGGCTTACCCTTATTCAAAAAAAATGACACAAAATAGGTGAGTCACGCGATGCAAGATCAACTTGTGACGCAATCCCATATCATCTACTCATGCGATTCAATAAGAATTCGCACCGCCACTCCATTTATACTACAGGAGCGACTCCATATCAACTAGTAACGTAATTCCATAATACCCAGTCACGAGATTTCATTTTCTACTCACGCGATTTTAGAATAAACACTCACGCCATTCTACAAAAAAGTCATGTCACGCGTTTTCATATTAACTAGTAACGCCACTCCATATTTACTACTAACGGGAGTTAATATCTAATAGCCACGCGATTCTAAATCTTAACGGTTCACGTGATCCATATTTAATACTAACGGGAGTCAATATCTAATACTCACGTGATTCTCAATCTTAACAGTTCACGCGATCCATATTTACTAATCACACGATTAGTGGATTAAAATTTAGTACTCACGCGATCAAGTGGATTAGTAACGCGATTCCATATTAACAACTGACATGATTTAGAATTTAGTACTCGTGTGACTCTATAACAAATACTCTCGCGAATCAATATCAGCTGGTGATTAGATTCCATCCACACCATTCATGCCATTCAATAGCAACTTCTTACAACCCTATGTCACGCAATGCAATTCAACATGTCTTATAGGTTATAAAGTAAAGAAGTAAAGGGGGGGTTAAAATATGTAAACGATTGATGTTTGGCCTGACTTTTGCTTTTAAGAGGTAGATAAGATTAAAGGGCATGTCGAACAGGTACTTAATAACCAATTCACCCCTCTTTCATTGCACTAATATGGCTGTAGAAAATGAAGAGTCATCATCATGTTTATAAATAAAGGGAACCATTAACCATTTGAATCAAATTCAATTATCTTAATCAATCTTAGATAATTGAAAAAATGACCTCTAGAGATCCAAGAGTAGATAAGGGGAAACAGGCAGCCTCTGAAGAAGAGGAGGTGCCTTTGAGTTTGAGGGACTAGTTACACATATTCTAGCAAAAAAGCAAATCTAAAACACAAGATGTCTCTTTGAAAGTGGATGGAACTTGTATGCAAGAGCAACCTGAATGGTCTGATTGAGGAATGAAAAGTTAGATACACAAGATGTTCATATGAAAGAAAAAACCTTCAAGTCCAATGGTGGAGCCAGTGGAACTAGTTGGGGAACAATGGAGGTCCAAAACAACTGAACATGGGACTTGAAGGTTTTATCTTCCATATGGATATTTTGTGTATCGTACTTTTCATTCCCCAATCAGATAGTTCAGTTTGCTCTTTCATACAAGTTCCATCCACTTTTAGAGCAACTATTGATATATTCATAAGCTATCGATACTCAAGTAGGTCCTGAACAACTGAACGTTTATTGAAACAGAAGGATGGGAAAAAGACGAAGAAGAAGCTGCTAGAAGTGAGGAGAAAGTGCTGGAAAAAATTTGATATTTGTATAATTCACTACAATTCCCCTTGTGTAAAAAAATGCCATTGCATAGTTGGATCATAAAATTCCAGTTAGAGTACTTAGCCCATTTGTTGGATCATCAAATTCATTGTACTCCTTCATAATTTGTTTTTCTTTGTAAACGATTTAATAAAGCACGAAATATTTAATTTAATAATATTTGCGTGATTGATTTTGGCATCCTGCTTCATATTTTTGCCTAAACAATGATGTATAATAAAAGTAATAGTTGTTCTTAATGTCGACCATTGTAATCAAAAAACATAAAGGGCATAAGATAGCTTCCAACCGTTTCGTTCATAACATGTGCTTTAGCTTTCATCTGGTTGAGGGTTTAGGGTGTTCAACTCGATATTTTGTTATGATTCTAAATGGGGTTGAGTTATGGTTTGATATTGTCAATGATAATTGGCTTACCCTTATTCGAAGAATAAGACACAGAATAGGTGAGTAATGAGATGCAAGCGTAACTAGTGACGTGATTCAATAATAATTAGTAATGCCATTCCATATATACAACTCATGCGACTCCATATCAAATGGTAACGCAATTCCATAATATCCAGTCATGCGACTCCCTTTCTCTACTCACGCGATTTTATAATACATACTCACTTCATTCGATAACAACTAGTAATGCCATTCCACATATTACTCACGCGAGTCACTATAAACTAGTGACGTGATTCCAAAAAAAAAGTCATGTCCCACGCTTCCATATTAACTAATAACGCCACTCCATATTTATTACCAACGGGAGTCAATATCAAATACTCACGCGATTCTAAATCTTAATGGTTGACGAAATCCATATTTACTGTTGACACAACTTTAAGTGGATTAGTGACGGGATTCCACATTAACAACTGACGTGATTAAAAATTTAGTACTCACGTGGCTCTATAACAAATACTCCCGCGAATCAATATCAACTGGTGGCACGATTCCTTCCACACCATTCATGCAATTCAATAACAACTGCTTACCACCCTATGTCACACAATGTAATTCAACATGTCATATAGGCTATAAAGTAAAAACGCGAAGGTGGGTTGGCATATGCAATCGAATGAATGCTGTCATGTAAATTATGTAAAATACTAACAAACTTTATGATATGAATAAGAAAAAAAACAATGTTGTTCTTATTGGACCCGTATGCTTATCACATGAATGAATACAAAGAATAATATGTAAATGATACAACAAAGAATAATATGGAAATGATACAAAATAATGTTAATGTTAATTACAGAATGAATAAGAATAAACAAATTCAAAAATTTAACAACTTGAGCTATTGGCAAAAATCTCAAGGGTAAACTTTGTTCGAATGCCCTCTATGGCGTTTGCCTTCAGCGTCTGATCATCCGAGCCGATCAACGACTGCAACGCGGCTATAACCCAATCCCCGCAACTGTACGAATCTTTTTGCATCAAGGTCTTCTCATTTAACTTATATTTCATCCGTGACAAAGGTCACTTTTGACGGTGCGACCTGACAAAGTACCCTGCCTGGTGGCATATAATGGGAAACAATGATGTTAGTGGACTCATCTGCTTATCACGCAAGCCAAAATTCAGTGCATCTTTTCGACCGTACGATGAGTCCATTAACATCATAATCCATTTCACCAAGTTAACGTGCACTACCACCTAGTGGCCGTAAAAAATGTACGGTACAAAAATTGCGTCAACCTCATGCCATGGCAAACCCCACGGAGGTCTCCCACCCCTAGCATACTTAAGCAGCTCGTATGATATAATCGCCTCACTCGGTTTGAATGTCTTCTCGGTGGGCAAAGGTCGCATTTCTTCGCTCATTTGGAGCAAAATAAGCTGTCAATTACGTTATGCATAATAGTTAGATGCAATTAAGTAACTCTAAACCCCATACATTTGAATAATTACAACTCAGTAAAATATAATATACTTACATAGAATGTGGTGTCAATGATTAATATTTTCTACTTGTAGTGTTGTGGATGGTGCTTGCGTGCCTACTTACACAACACATTGATGCATGCATCAATCTGTTGGGTGTCCATCAACTCTGTCAATATTTCCAATCTCCAGGAAAATCAGGGCCCTCATGCCCTTCGATGTCCAGAATGTTAACCCTGCAAATTTAAAATAAAGTTATATTAAAATTATAGTATTGCGGACTGTTTAATAAATAACCTAGAACCGTTAACCCTAATATGGTCTACTATTTTCATTTTACTTCGCTTCGTCGTTTTTCAAGAAGGACTCATATTTGTCCTTCAAATCGTCCTTCGCTTTACGCTGGACTAATAGCGAGTTAACGTACGGGCTTTGAAGGTATTTGCTGGCCAAGATCACACGTGCATCTTTGGGCTTAGGTCGAGGTGGAGCCTCAACAGAAGGTCTAATCTCACTATGTGGGGGGGCTTCTACTGGAGTTGGGACAGGAGCAGGACTCGCGGAAGTTGTAGTTCCACTACTCACAAGATGAGGTACCTCTTCGACCTTAGACGAAGAAGGTGGAGCCTCGGGAGAAGGTGTGGGATGAGAATGCTGGGCTGCCTCTATCGAAGATGGGATAAGTGCAGGATCATGTTCAATCGAGCTACCGGGAAGTGAGATTCAAATCTAAACGATCAAAAAAATCAAACACATTATAACAGTGTATTCATCGTACATGTCATAACTCACACGATGAATAACATAAAACCTCATACCTCAAAACGGTCGTTCAACTGATCGACAATTCGATCCTTCAGCCTTTGCAGTGAGTGCTGGATATGCTCATGCAGTGACTGTGTCTGTATCTACATCACTCACTGGATCTCCAACTGCATTGACTGCTGGATCTCTAACTGTATTAACTACATCTGCATCTGCATTACCCGCTGGATCTCCAACTGCATTGACTGTTGGATCTCCAATTGCATTGACTGCATCTGCATCTGTATATTCATCTGTAAGGACTGGAAGTCTTTCTTCCACTATATCCGCATCTTTTGTAGCTCTCCCTTAATGTTCGTAGTCATTTGTGGACGCAGCGCCCAATTGCGCATCTCAACATGAGGGGCAGTACCCGAAGCAAGAGAAGGGGCAGCAAAGAAGCAAGACGATCAGCAACAGGAGAAGTAGCATGATGAGCAGCAGGAGATGCACCATGAAGAGTTGCACCGGGAGAATGAGGTGCCTCAGCAGCACCTCACTTGGAATAGACCTCCTCGTCCGTGGTGCCTCTCCGCTTAACGGCTCGTCGTACTTGACTTTTCCCTTTGCGATTCATTATTTTCCTCCTTTGTTGGGGACCGAATTTTGGCCGACCCTCCAACTTTCATAATGGAATGTATTACTGCCCCTCGGAGATATTAACCTCAATGTCCGCCCAGTATGCAGTCAACATATCTTCTGTCATTGGCTCCAATGTCCTTACTGCCCATAACTGCACCAAAACATACATTGTCATTAGGTATAACCCTTGCTACCCTATGACAATCAAAATAAAAATTAATAAAATAAAAAAAATATGGTTTTTTTACTCACCTTGCCTTCTCTC